>NC_140531.1:44897149-45010885 GCF_057382185.1 Mchenga conophoros
AAATAACAAATGAAATATTTACATGAGTTCTGTAAAACTGGAAAAAAATGCAAAAATTAAGAAAAAGAAATCTTAACGAACATGTCATGTGTTTCGTACATTTACAATACCATAACGTCTAACCTTTCCTTGTCCTTTTTTTGTTTGGGACATCCGAGGTGTACACAGTAGAAATTGAGGGAGATGCAGGATGTGGAGATGAAGAGGAGGATGCAGGAGGAAGCAGAGATGAAGAGGAGGATGCAGGAGGAAGCAGAGACAGAGAGGAATATGCAGGAGGAAGCAGAGATGAAGAGGAGGATGCAGGAGGAAGCAGAGATGAAGAGGAGGATGCAGGAGGAAGCAGAGACAGAGAGGTTTTTCTCCCTAATTTAATGCTTTCTTTTAATGACATCGTTAACATTTCTCAACAAAAACACATGAAAGTATCACTGATAATTCAACAATAAAAGCTTGGAGTCATTTGGCGCGGCTGCCCCTCTGTTGGTCTTCCATGGTCTCTTGTGTTCTGGGGGCCTCTGGATGTCTGGAGTTTTGATCTCCTCCATACCCGCTTCACACCCTGGAGGACGGGGCTGTGGCCCCCCCACACTCCCTAGCAGATCGTTACATGGAGAAACCTTTGGAATACAAGCGCGCTGATCCACACAGGTATGCACACGGGTGTTCACTGCTCGTAGACCCAAATTACACCTTTCTTGGCCGCTACTTCGAAGCACATCTGTCCTGCGTGCTGCACAACAACATTGAATATTTAGTATTTACTGCTGTTTACACTTAGCTAGATTAATGCGATGGTGTTGTGTTTAGTATGTTGCTTTGGTTTTTTTTGCTTGTTTTCTATTTTTCTCTCAACAGGTGATCCAGGAGATTTTTATTTTTTTTTCTCCCCCCCTTTCTCACTGTCCCTCTCCCCTTCTGTTTTTCCTTTCCTTCCTCTTTCTTTCTCCCTTTCCTATCCCTCACTCATGTCTGTCCCATCTGTAACATCTGAAAATAAAATATAATAAATAATAAAAACAAAGATCGACCAAATGGACCAATACGGCAATGCCACGATGATCCATTTGGCAAAGTAAATCCATTGGGTATCCTTGTTGGTCTTCAGACAACAATTCTGATGGCTAAAGAACCAAATGGGACAGGCAAAAAATAAAAAATAAAATAATAACCCCGTCACGGCGAAACATGACACCGTGAAGCACAATCTAACTGGAGAACCGGGGACCCTCTCCGCGAACGGGTTTTTCTTCCTAATTTAATGCTTTCTTTTAATGACATCGTTAACATTTCTCAACAAAAACACATGAAAGTATCACTGATAATTCAACAGTAAAAGCTTGGAGTCATTTTTGACCAGGACATGTCCTTCAACGCACATATTAAACAAATATGTAAGACTGCTTTCTTCCATTTGCGCAACATCTCTAAAATTAGAAATATCCTGTCTCAGAGTGATGCTGAAAAACTAGTTCATGCATTTATTACTTCCAGGCTGGACTACTGTAATTCATTATTATCAGGATGTCCAAAAAACTCACTGAAAAGCCTCCAGCTAATCCAAAATGCTGCAGCAAGAGTCCTGACAGGGGCTAGAAAGAGAGAGCAGATTTCTCCTGTTTTGGCTTCCCTTCATTGGCTTCCTGTTAAGTCCAGAATTGAATTCAAAATCCTGCTCCTCACATACAAGGTCTTAAATAATCAGGCCCCATCTTATCTTAATGACCTTGTAGTACCATATCACCCTATTAGAGCACTTTGCTCTCGCTCTGCAGGCCTACTTGTTGTTCCTGGAGTATTTAAAAGTAGAATGGGAGGGAGAGCCTTCAGTTTTCAGGCCCCACTTCTGTGGAACCAGCTTCCAGTTTGGATTCGGGAGACAGACACTATCTCTACTTTTAAGATTAGGCTTAAAACTTTCCTTTTTGCTAAAGCATATAGTTAGGGCTGGACCAGGTGACCCTGAATCCTCCCTTAGTTATGCTGCAATAGACGTAGGCTGCCGGGGGATTCCCATGATGCATTGAGTTTTTCCTTTCCAGTCACCTTTCTCACTCACTATGTATTAACAGACCTCTCTGCATTGAATCATATCTGTTATTAATCTCTGTCTCTCTTCCACAGCATGTCTTTATCCTGTCTTCCTTCTCTCACCCCAACCGGTCGCAGCAGATGGCCGCCCCTCCCTGAGCCTGGTTCTGCCGGAGGTTTCTTCCTGTTAAAAGGGAGTTTTTCCTTCCCACTGTCGCTTGCTCATAGGGGGTCATATGATTGTTGGGTTTTTCTCTGTATCTATGAAGCGCCTTGAGGCGACTTTTGTTGTGATTTGGCGCTATATAAATCAAATTGAATTGAATTGAATTAAAATCGCTTCATGTTTTGGCCACCACACAGTGTTTTCCAAACTGATTCACGATCTGAAAGTGTGCAGATCTAACGTACATAATCCTTTGTTAGGTTTATTATTTTCATTTCACACGTAAAACATTTATAGATTCATTCACCACTCCTGTTAGTTTGAGCTTCAGGCTGCTGACGAACTCCTTCAAGATATGCAGGTAACATTTTTAGTGGAATCAGTTGTTAAAGAGGGAACACGCTTGTCTAATATTTTGTACGGAGTAAACGTTATATTATTTTAAATTTTTTTTTAAAGTTTATGTCACATTAAGTTGGTTAACTTAAGCTGTTTGATAATCTTTGCTTTAATCATAGACTGTATTTTAGGCGTTCCCTTTTTTCCTTGTTAATTGCGTAGAATGATGCACAGAGTGAACCTCAGCCAAGACCAGTGCGCTGGAAAAAACGTGACAGACAGGGAGCTTTTATTCCTCAAAGATCATCAACCACTCGAAGTACTAGTTGCATGCCACGTGCTCAGTGTTCACACAACCATTGATTTTATCTCACAACTTGTTTTCACCAAAGAATTTCAGTAAGTAAATATTCTTCAATTTTTTTCCCCCTCCAGTGTCCAGAGAGCAGCATCAATGTCCACGTGAAGAACCTAGTTATGTTGCCAGTGTCAACCCAACAAAAGGTACTTTACCTTCTTGTATTTATTGTGATTTCTGTTTACTTTTATATTTGTTGTTATAGTTGAGTTATGCAGGGCTTTTGTGCAGTCCTAAGAAACATACTGCCTAGAGTGTTTTTCACTTTGTGGAAGAGTTTCTTCCTTTCTTTCTTTTTTTTCTGTTAGTGTATGGTGCTTCATCAGGAGCTCCTTCAGTTGTTGGAGGATGGAGAAGAGGATGCAGCCATGACTTGTGAGACGTCGTCTGAGTCAGCTGCTACTCACTGGGCGATCAGAAATATGGTGTCCTTGCAAAAGTGGAAAGAGGCCAGGCCTTGTCTTATAGACAATATGTTAGCTACTCTGGATCCACAGTCACACCGTGTGTGTCAGTGTGGCAAACAAGTAGTTGTGAGGTGTCTGGACTGCCTGCCTCTTCCATTCCTTTGTGCTGACTGTGATATTGCAGTTCACACACGCTTTGTCCTGCACAACAGAGAGGCAGTAACAGGAGGGTTTTTGCAGCCTTCATCAGAGTTTCACAAGCCAATAGGTACGGTTTTTAAGTCTTATGCATTTCTTGCTTTGTATGAGTATGAGTGGGTGCTGTTATTGTATATTTATTGGAGTGGAGTGGAGTGCTGTAAAGTTTGAGGTGGACAGGATGTGCAAGGAGCCATGCTTTAGCTGCCCTGCCTGCACTCCAGACATGCTTGCCGTCTCAGTTGATGGAAACCGCAAGCTTTATCGCTTTCAGTCAAATGCAAGGTACGTTATGCATTGTGTACATAAGTCAAATATGGATTTGTAGAAAAATGTATTTTAATGTTTCTTTTCAAACAACTGTCACTGTGTTCGTTCAGCACTTCAGAGCAGGGGGACTTTGAAGGTGTCTTCATTGAAAAAGATGAGGAAGTTGCTGAGTTTGTGAAATACATCCAGAGACACACAAATCATGTAAGATACACATATATATATATATATATTAGTGCTGTTAGCGTTAATCTTGTTAAAATGACGTTAATGCCATAACCATATACACATACACGTATCCAGTGATGCCCTCATGCAGACCGATATTTGGCCCTGGCAGAGCACAAGTGAACGTAAGCTCTTGATATATAAATATCCTTTTTAAACAAACTCCCAGTATCTGAGCAGTAGTTGAATGTTTTGTTCTTGAATCATAATATGCTACTATGTTTTCCCATCTGATGTTGTTAAACTGTAGCTGCTGCTGACCTCCGGACAAAGAGAAAAGTCTTTGAGAAGGTGATGGCTGTGAGGCGCCTGAGAGAGGAGGAGATGATCCTTTGCAGGGAGATGCGGCATCACTGGACAGTGTTGCGAATGCCATCTGTGGTGTTGGGAACAATCTCCTCAGACTGTAAGCACTTTATTTATTTATTAATTTTTTGATGAATCGATTGAAAATAAGAGCAGATGCTAAAGTCTTACTGGATCTTTTACCTATATCTAGATTGCTAGCTAACACTGCCTTCTCCCTTTTAAAAAAATGTTTAATTACAGCATCCTAATTCCTTGTGTTTATGAGGTGAGGTTTTTTTTTTGTTTGTTTGTTTTTTAACTTTTCTCATATTTATTTGTTTTGTTCTTTTTACAGCCTCCTTTGTTGGCATGTCGGAGGATGCACAGAAGGGACTCTGTAGCCTGGTTTTAGAAAACAAAGTGAACTGAAAGCTGAAATGCTCAAAGTAAAGGACGTGTACAAGAGAATCCTCAGCCACCAACCACTCCTGGAAATGGACTCGGAGGAGGACATTCCAGACGATGCCACTGAGAGTGATTTGAGCACTTCTGCTGAAGACTGATTGTGTCATCATTGATGTTATGTTTGGTAAAATAAAAAGTTAATCACATCTCTGTTTAATGTGATTTTTCAACAGACATTTTACATTTTGAGAAGAAAAATGGAATTTCCTTGGTGCAGTTGTTTACCCTGAATCATTATTTCCCATCTAATTTAATGACTAGTGTACATGTTCAGATACGATAACATAATTTAATTTATGGGATGCTTTCTGGGCTGCTCAAATGATCACAAAATTTAAAAGCACCAGGCAGCACACTCACAAGTACATTTTTTGTTCAGTGTTTTGTCGAAGAAATCAACAAGTACAATTGAGATGTTTGCTGTAGTGGTGTGTTTGTTAAGAAGCATGCCAGCACACCGGTGAAGTGACAGTCCCAGAATGCACCCGAGCCAGTGACTCGCCCCAGAGCAAATGAAATTGCTTATCTAGAAAGACAACCGTCATCAAAGAAGAAGTAAAAGAGTAGGAAACAAATGGTAAGGGAAGGTACTGTGGGGTAGGAAAGAAAGGCCAGAGCTGTGCAAAATGACCTCCAGCAGGCTACAAATGTGCACGTCTGCTCAAACGGTCAGAAACCGACTCCATGAGGGTGGTATGAGGGCCCGACGTCCACAGGTGGGGTTGTGCTTACAGCCCAACACCGTGCCGGATGTTTGGCATTTGCCAGACAACACAAAGATTGGCAACTTTGCCACTGGCGCCCTGTGCTCCTCACAGATGAAAGCAGGTTCACACTGAGCACTTGTGACAGAGTCTGGGGACGCCGTGGAGAACCTTCTGCTGCCTGCAACATCCTCCAGCATGAGTTTGGCAGTGGGTCAGTTTTGGTGTGGGGTGGCATTTCTTTGGGGAGCTGCACAGCCCTCCATGTGTTCGGCAGAGGTAGCCTGACTGCCATTAGGTACTGAGATGAGATCCTCAGACCCCTTGTGAGACCATATGCTGGTGCGGTTGGCCCCGGGTTCCTCCTAATGCAAGACAATCCTAGACCTCATGTGGCTGGAGTGTGTCAGCAGTTCCTGCAAGATGAAGGCAATGATGCTGTGGACTGGCCCGCCCATTCCCCAGACCTGAATCCAATTGAGGACATCTGGGACATCATGTCTCGCTCCATCCACCAACTGCACCACAAAATGTCCAGGAGTGGGCAGATGCTTTAGTCCTGGAGTCTGGGAGGAGATCCATCAGGAGAGCATCTGCCACTTCATCAGGAGCATGTCCAGGTGTTGTAGGGAGGTCATACAGGCATGTGGAGGCCACACAGACTAGTGAGCCTCATTTTGACATGTTTTAAGAACATTACATAAAACCAAATTAATGATTCTGTATTGCATTGATCAAGGAACCAACCCAATAGGAGCTAAAGGAATCCTCTTGACATTACTTCACTCAGTAAGTTTATACTATGTTTAATGTGCATTTTCTTCATCAGTTTTGAACATAACATGTTAGCGCTCCCTGGTCCTTTTTGGAGACAGATCCTGAGACAGCAGGCAGCTATGGAGAACTCGTGTCAGCTGTGGTAATTAAGGAATACTTTGATTTAATATTGATTTCATGACAACTATCCTCAGGCACATATTCCTGGATATATATGATGACATAAGTAAAGTCCCATTTTACAATCATTGCCTTCTTTGATCTGACTTATTGCCTCAGACTTTGGCCCTGTGTCCCCAAAAGTATAGAAAATCCATGACACTGAGTAAGAGGCCTTTATCATGTTATAAGTGAGAGAGTTTGGTGTAACAGTGGTTGAACATGCCAAATCAATCCACAACATACTGCCATTCCCCAGCTGTAACCTGCATATGCATCAAACCAAAATCCAGTATCATAGACATAAAGATGAGGTTAAAGGGGTTGTATCATTTTGCCAGATAGCTTCATCCCAAAAAAGATAAACATTCTTCAAAAACAAAAGTTTGTGAATATTTGCTGTATTGCCAGGCCTAAACCAACCTGTTAAACTTATCAAATTATTGTCATAGATACGAACCTATTGATTGAAACAGAATAATCCATTGAAGCCTCCATCATCATCCACGATCACTGTTACTGTTCAGATTATTTCATCTCTGTTTTCCTCTAGAATGTTTTGAAAATCAGCATTTGATCAACAGACTTTTTAAAAGTTTATTTTGATCCTATTGTTTACGTGTGTAATTGCATTTTTATTGAAATTATGACAGGAAAACCCTTAATCAAATTGTATCTTTGATATCTAATAATAATATTAACAATAATGTTACATATGTAATATGTACACAATAATAATGTGCAAACAAACAAGAAAAATAGCAAAAAATGTCAATTTTTTTCTAATACCCTGTATATAAAAACCACATATGACCACAACTCCAAATGTGCAATTGTCACTGCATCTAAACATGACATATTACAAAAAGGTAGAAACATATAATATACAATATGTTCTGAAGCTGGTACTGGTGCAGTTAACTTTGCTTTAGGCTCCCATACACAGTAGGTGTTACTTACCTTACGTGCAGTGCAGTATTACTTTACCTTGTAATATGTTATAATAAGCAAGTCACTTCTATATTTATGAGGATGTAGACAATAATGTTGGCTGATATGTAAAACTATGAGATGTCGAGTGCAGGGAAGATATTATTGATGGATCAGATTCATGAATGTGTTAGGTACTTAAGCCACAATTAGAGAGTGAAACAGAGACTGACACTGGTTGAAATGTATAGTAAATATTTTATTTTGAACTTTTATGCTGAACTACAAGCTGTGAACTGTGCGATCTCTGCGACCTGTGGTGCCTGGTTTACTGTGTGTAAAACTGTGCAGGTTCCCATGTGTCATCCCACACTTTGCCACTGTCAGGAGAAAAACATAACAAAGAACAACCACACACAAAATAGGACAATTTAGGTTGTGACATATGACAATTTTTTAGGATGAAATATCTTCTATATTCATGTCATGCTTTATACACCTTCATTGTAATATAAATTAATCAAATCAAGTCAGACAGTAATAATATATGTAGTAGATGTCAAGCAGGACCACAGCAGCAGCCACGATCCATCGGAACCTGCTGGATGAGAGAGCACAGAAACTCCAGGGAAGAAGTTTAGTTAGTAACACACATGAACTGCATTACTGAGACATGTATGTTTACAGATGGTGAGGGAGAGGGGGAGAGTTTTCAGTAAAACGAGACGCGACTGCATCTTCAACCAATACTGAGCCTGCATAACCCTGAAAGAGACAGACAGAGAGAGGGGGGGGGGACACTAACCCCCAGCAGTCTGGTCCCATTACAGCATAACTAAGGGCTGAGCTGAACCAGCCCTAACTATAAGCTCTATAAAGAAGTAAAGTCTTATGCCTACTCTTAAAAGTGTTGACCATGTCCACCTCCAAATCTCATAATGGACTTTGGAGGTGGACAGCTATCAAGCTCCTCACAGAAGAGGAGCTCGATAGCTAAAAGCTCTCAATTTACTTTAGTCCAAATACATGAATTCAAATTGAGGTGATAACTATTTATCAACAATATGAATGTCTGTTCCTGTCCAACAAAGTTGTTACTACATACCATGATGAGCAAGGCTTCCACTTGACTTTAACTTCTTCTTTTTCCTGAAAAACATGATATAAACAAACAATTAATTAAGAAAGACATGCAAGTTGCATACAAAAAGGAGCTTATAAACATTTGTGTACTATTGAATGGCTCAATAAAAACATAAGAACCACTACAATGCGTGTACTGCCAGCATCGAGTGCATGTTAGCAAAGCAACACTGCTTACATTGTGGCTCACAAGCAAAACTAACTGAAGCAGATGTTACTGAATGGGAAGGAGCACCTCCACATCAATCACTCCTTCTGAGCATGATGTCAGGAGGACTTTAAAGAACGTAAACATCAGGAAGGCAGCACGACTAGGTCGTATCAGGTGGTCTGTTCTTATTTAATGTCCTATTTGGAGTGAAATCCTGACTCAGTGGCTGAATTAGTGTAGATTCATCAAATACAAAAGCTTATGGATATTCAGTCAGGCACAGTTCAAATCCAGGAAGTCCAAAGACGCAAACAAATCTGCACAACAGCAGGCTAAATTACTTACATTTACAACTCTCCTGTCTACTATCTCTTCATATTTGAAAATCTTCTGTGTACGGTGTTTTCGGCATTCTGAAAAATAACAAATGAAATATTTACATGAGTTCTGTAAAACTGGAAAAAAATGCAAAAATTAAGAAAAAGAAATCTTAACGAACATGTCATGTGTTTCGTACATTTACAATACCATAACGTCTAACCTTTCCTTGTCCTTTTTTTGTTTGGGACATCCGAGGTGTACACAGTAGAAATTGAGGGAGATGCAGGATGTGGAGATGAAGAGGAGGATGCAGGAGGAAGCAGAGATGAAGAGGAGGATGCAGGAGGAAGCAGAGACAGAGAGGAATATGCAGGAGGAAGCAGAGATGAAGAGGAGGATGCAGGAGGAAGCAGAGATGAAGAGGAGGATGCAGGAGGAAGCAGAGACAGAGAGGTTTTTCTCCCTAATTTAATGCTTTCTTTTAATGACATCGTTAACATTTCTCAACAAAAACACATGAAAGTATCACTGATAATTCAACAATAAAAGCTTGGAGTCATTTGGCGCGGCTGCCCCTCTGTTGGTCTTCCATGGTCTCTTGTGTTCTGGGGGCCTCTGGATGTCTGGAGTTTTGATCTCCTCCATACCCGCTTCACACCCTGGAGGACGGGGCTGTGGCCCCCCCACACTCCCTAGCAGATCGTTACATGGAGAAACCTTTGGAATACAAGCGCGCTGATCCACACAGGTATGCACACGGGTGTTCACTGCTCGTAGACCCAAATTACACCTTTCTTGGCCGCTACTTCGAAGCACATCTGTCCTGCGTGCTGCACAACAACATTGAATATTTAGTATTTACTGCTGTTTACACTTAGCTAGATTAATGCGATGGTGTTGTGTTTAGTATGTTGCTTTGGTTTTTTTTGCTTGTTTTCTATTTTTCTCTCAACAGGTGATCCAGGAGATTTTTATTTTTTTTTCTCCCCCCCTTTCTCACTGTCCCTCTCCCCTTCTGTTTTTCCTTTCCTTCCTCTTTCTTTCTCCCTTTCCTATCCCTCACTCATGTCTGTCCCATCTGTAACATCTGAAAATAAAATATAATAAATAATAAAAACAAAGATCGACCAAATGGACCAATACGGCAATGCCACGATGATCCATTTGGCAAAGTAAATCCATTGGGTATCCTTGTTGGTCTTCAGACAACAATTCTGATGGCTAAAGAACCAAATGGGACAGGCAAAAAAAAAAAATAATAATAATAACCCCGTCACGGCGAAACATGACACCGTGAAGCACAATCTAACTGGAGAACCGGGGACCCTCTCCGCGAACGGGTTTTTCTTCCTAATTTAATGCTTTCTTTTAATGACATCGTTAACATTTCTCAACAAAAACACATGAAAGTAAGTAAGTAAGTAAGTAAAATTTTATTTATATAGCACATTTCTAGATAGAGATCACAAAGTGCTTTACAAGATATAACAGATTAAAAAGACAAAATACAAACAAAGTTAGCAAAAGGCAGTTTTAAAAAGATGTGTTTTTAGCTGTTTTTTAAAAGTAATCAATGAATCAGCGGATCGTAAGTCCTGAGGAAGGGAATTCCACAGTCTGGCGGCCACAGTAGCAAAAGCTCTATCACCCCTAGTTTTCAGTCTTGTATACTGAATGACAAGTAGGCCCTGACTACTCGACCTCAGAGACCTACTAGGGGCATAGGGCTGTAAAAGTTCAATGATATATGGTGGTGCTTGTTGTTGAAGAGCCTTGAAAGTTAAAACCAAAATCTTAAACTGGACTCTAAATTCAACAGGAAGCCAATGTAACTGCATGAGCAACGGTGTTATATGTGAAAATTTAGAAGCTTTCGTCAAAAGTCTTGCTGCAGCATTCTGAACGATCTGCAGACGCTCCAAAGGACCTTTATTTAAACAAGTAAACAGGGAATTGCAATAGTCCAGTCGTGAAGAGATAAAAGCATGAATAACAATCTCCAGTTCGGTATAGGATATAATAGAGCTCAATTTAGAAATATTTCTTAAATGATAAAAGCAAGACCGAACAAGAGATTTAACATGACTATCTAACGTAAGAGCAGGATCAAGGATAATCCCTAAGTTCCTGACAGATGGTTTTACAAACGTTGAAAGAGGACCAAGAGCATTTATTATACTGGGTATATGTCTATCTGGGGCACATAAGAGGACTTCGGTTTTACTTTCATTTAGTTGGAGGAAGTTTTCAGCCATCCAGCCTTTAATGGTTTCCAAGCACACATTTAAAAGCCGCAGCTTAGAAGCCTCTTCCGGTTTAAAAGATATATAGAGTTGGATATCGTCCGCATAACAATGGTAACAAATATCCTCAAAAGGGCTCAAAATGTGCTGAAGAGGGAGTAAATAAACTAAAAACAGTAATGGCCCTAGCACAGAGCCTTGTGGCACACCAAAAGACAGGGACGCAGAAGATGATCTATACTTAGAAACTGCCACAGAAGAATATCGTTCAGAGAGATACGAGGAGAACCATTTCAATGCAGTCCCAGAGACACCAACCCAGTGTTTCAGCCTGTTAAGTAAAATATAGTGGTCAACAGTATCAAAGGCCGACGTAAGATCCAACATTAAGAGAACAGAACATTTACCTGCATCGCTTTGTAACAAAATGTCATTAGAAACTCTAAGAAGGGCTGTTTCAGTGGAATGAACTTTACGAAAGCCAGATTGAAATTTGTCGAAAATACTATATTTATCTAAAACTGCTGTAAGCTGCTTAGCCACGATCTTCTCTAGAATCTTAGCAATTAACGGAATTTTTGAGATCGGTCTATAATTGCTAGTGAGAGATGGGTCCAGCATAGGCTTTTTTAACAAGGGATGTATAACAGCAGTTTTAAAATAGGCAGGGACTATGCCCGAGGCCAAGGAGGTATTAATTATAGTAAGAATACAGGGACCAGTAGAGTAAAAGACATTTTTAAATAATGATGCAGGTAAAAAATCAAGAGAGCAAGAGGATAATTTTGTTGCACTAACTATTTTTCCCAGCTCTGGTAGTGAAACAGGTGAAAAACCTTCTAAAACAACAGGCCGAGCTGGCGTGGGAACAGACAGCGCAGACGCTGAAAAAGACAGGTTTTTCCTTATGTTGCTAATTTTTTCTAAAAAGAAAGCAAGAAAAGTTTCACAATCTTCAACAGAAGAAATAATAGCAGCAGGTGGAGCAGGAGTAATAATATTAGTAATAGTATCAAATAAAACTTTAGGATTACCTCTGCTCCTTGCAACCAACTGAGAAAAGTAAGCAGCCCTCGCAACTCTAATAGCATTGTTAAAGGAGGCTAAAAGATCCTTTAAATAGAGGAGATGAACATTTAAGTGAGTTTTCCTCCATAACCGCTCGGCTTTACGACAATTACGTTTTATAAGACGAATGTTGTCATTTAACCAGGGTACAGACTTGGAAACAGGCACAGGTCTCATTTTAATCGGACAGATTTCATCTGAGATCGAAAGACAATGATAATTGAATAGATCTATAGAAAAATCAACATCGTTTTGTGGGGATAATGTTAAATTAAAAACATCAGAGAACTTCTGTGCTGTGGAGGAGTCTAAAGTGCGGGAAATAACTGTCCGATGAACAGGAGACATAGGCTCATAAAAAGACATATTAAAAAAGACACAATAATGGTCAGAAATAAAAATGTCCTTAGAACAGATATAATCAATATTCAGACCCAAAGAAAAAACAAGGTCCAGTGTATGGCCTTTGTTATGTGTGGGGCCAGATACATGTTACATACATACATACATATCACTGATAATTCAACAGTAAAAGCTTGGAGTCATTTTTGACCAGGACATGTCCTTCAACGCACATATTAAACAAATATGTAAGACTGCTTTCTTCCATTTGCGCAACATCTCTAAAATTAGAAATATCCTGTCTCAGAGTGATGCTGAAAAACTAGTTCATGCATTTATTACTTCCAGGCTGGACTACTGTAATTCATTATTATCAGGATGTCCAAAAAACTCACTGAAAAGCCTCCAGCTAATCCAAAATGCTGCAGCAAGAGTCCTGACAGGGACTAGAAAGAGAGAGCAGATTTCTCCTGTTTTGGCTTCCCTTCATTGGCTTCCTGTTAAGTCCAGAATTGAATTCAAAATCCTGCTCCTCACATACAAGGTCTTAAATAATCAGGCCCCATCTTATCTTAATGACGTTGTAGTACCATATCACCCTATTAGAGCACTTTGCTCTCGCTCTGCAGGCCTACTTGTTGTTCCTGGAGTATTTAAAAGTAGAATGGGAGGGAGAGCCTTCAGTTTTCAGGCCCCACTTCTGTGGAACCAGCTTCCAGTTTGGATTCGGGAGACAGACACTATCTCTACTTTTAAGATTAGGCTTAAAACTTTCCTTTTTGCTAAAGCATATAGTTAGGGCTGGACCAGGTGACCCTGAATCCTCCCTTAGTTATGCTGCAATAGACGTAGGCTGCCGGGGGATTCCCATGATGCATTGAGTTTTTCCTTTCCAGTCACCTTTCTCACTCACTATGTATTAACAGACCTCTCTGCATTGAATCATATCTGTTATTAATCTCTGTCTCTCTTCCACAGCATGTCTTTATCCTGTCTTCCTTCTCTCACCCCAACCGGTCGCAGCAGATGGCCGCCCCTCCCTGAGCCTGGTTCTGCCGGAGGTTTCTTCCTGTTAAAAGGGAGTTTTTCCTTCCCACTGTCGCTTGCTCATAGGGGGTCATATGATTGTTGGGTTTTTCTCTGTATCTATGAAGCGCCTTGAGGCGACTTTTGTTGTGATTTGGCGCTATATAAATCAAATTGAATTGAATTGAATTAAAATCGCTTCATGTTTTGGCCACCACACAGTGTTTTCCGAACTGATTCACGATCTGAAAGTGTGCAGATCTAACGTACATAATCCTTTGTTAGGTTTATTATTTTCATTTCACACGTAAAACATTTATAGATTCATTCACCACTCCTGTTAGTTTGAGCTTCAGGCTGCTGACGAACTCCTTCAAGATATGCAGGTAACATTTTTAGTGGAATCAGTTGTTAAAGAGGGAACACGCTTGTCTAATATTTTGTACGGAGTAAACGTTATATTATTTTAAATTTTTTTTTAAAGTTTATGTCACATTAAGTTGGTTAACTTAAGCTGTTTGATAATCTTTGCTTTAATCATAGACTGTATTTTAGGCGTTCCCTTTTTTCCTTGTTAATTGCGTAGAATGATGCACAGAGTGAACCTCAGCCAAGACCAGTGCGCTGGAAAAAACGTGACAGACAGGGAGCTTTTATTCCTCAAAGATCATCAACCACTCGAAGTACTAGTTGCATGCCACGTGCTCAGTGTTCACACAACCATTGATTTTATCTCACAACTTGTTTTCACCAAAGAATTTCAGTAAGTAAATATTCTTCAATTTTTTTCCCCCTCCAGTGTCCAGAGAGCAGCATCAATGTCCACGTGAAGAACCTAGTTATGTTGCCAGTGTCAACCCAACAAAAGGTACTTTACCTTCTTGTATTTATTGTGATTTCTGTTTACTTTTATATTTGTTGTTATAGTTGAGTTATGCAGGGCTTTTGTGCAGTCCTAAGAAACATACTGCCTAGAGTGTTTTTCACTTTGTGGAAGAGTTTCTTCCTTTCTTTCTTTTTTTTCTGTTAGTGTATGGTGCTTCATCAGGAGCTCCTTCAGTTGTTGGAGGATGGAGAAGAGGATGCAGCCATGACTTGTGAGACGTCGTCTGAGTCAGCTGCTACTCACTGGGCGATCAGAAATATGGTGTCCTTGCAAAAGTGGAAAGAGGCCAGGCCTTGTCTTATAGACAATATGTTAGCTACTCTGGATCCACAGTCACACCGTGTGTGTCAGTGTGGCAAACAAGTAGTCGTGAGGTGTCTGGACTGCCTGCCTCTTCCATTCCTTTGTGCTGACTGTGATATTGCAGTTCACACACGCTTTGTCCTGCACAACAGAGAGGCAGTAACAGGAGGGTTTTTGCAGCCTTCATCAGAGTTTCACAAGCCAATAGGTACGGTTTTTAAGTCTTATGCATTTCTTGCTTTGTATGAGTATGAGTGGGTGCTGTTATTGTATATTTATTGGAGTGGAGTGGAGTGCTGTAAAGTTTGAGGTGGACAGGATGTGCAAGGAGCCATGCTTTAGCTGCCCTGCCTGCACTCCAGACATGCTTGCCGTCTCAGTTGATGGAAACCGCAAGCTTTATCGCTTTCAGTCAAATGCAAGGTACGTTATGCATTGTGTACATAAGTCAAATATGGATTTGTAGAAAAATGTATTTTAATGTTTCTTTTCAAACAACTGTCACTGTGTTCGTTCAGCACTTCAGAGCAGGGGGACTTTGAAGGTGTCTTCATTGAAAAAGATGAGGAAGTTGCTGAGTTTGTGAAATACATCCAGAGACACACAAATCATGTAAGATACACATATATATATATATATTAGTGCTGTTAGCGTTAATCTTGTTAAAATGACGTTAATGCCATAACCATATACACATACACGTATCCAGTGATGCCCTCATGCAGACCGATATTTGGCCCTGGCAGAGCACAAGTGAACGTAAGCTCTTGATATATAAATATCCTTTTTAAACAAACTCCCAGTATCTGAGCAGTAGTTGAATGTTTTGTTCTTGAATCATAATATGCTACTATGTTTTCCCATCTGATGTTGTTAAACTGTAGCTGCTGCTGACCTCCGGACAAAGAGAAAAGTCTTTGAGAAGGTGATGGCTGTGAGGCGCCTGAGAGAGGAGGAGATGATCCTTTGCAGGGAGATGCGGCATCACTGGACAGTGTTGCGAATGCCATCTGTGGTGTTGGGAACAATCTCCTCAGACTGTAAGCACTTTATTTATTTATTAATTTTTTGATGAATCGATTGAAAATAAGAGCAGATGCTAAAGTCTTACTGGATCTTTTACCTATATCTAGATTGCTAGCTAACACTGCCTTCTCCCTTTTAAAAAAATGTTTAATTACAGCATCCTAATTCCTTGTGTTTATGAGGTGAGGTTTTTTTTTTGTTTGTTTGTTTGTTTTTTAACTTTTCTCATATTTATTTGTTTTGTTCTTTTTACAGCCTCCTTTGTTGGCATGTCGGAGGATGCACAGAAGGGACTCTGTAGCCTGGTTTTAGAAAACAAAGTGAACTGAAAGCTGAAATGCTCAAAGTAAAGGACGTGTACAAGAGAATCCTCAGCCACCAACCACTCCTGGAAATGGACTCGGAGGAGGACATTCCAGACGATGCCACTGAGAGTGATTTGAGCACTTCTGCTGAAGACTGATTGTGTCATCATTGATGTTATGTTTGGTAAAATAAAAAGTTAATCACATCTCTGTTTAATGTGATTTTTCAACAGACATTTTACATTTTGAGAAGAAAAATGGAATTTCCTTGGTGCAGTTGTTTACCCTGAATCATTATTTCCCATCTAATTTAATGACTAGTGTACATGTTCAGATACGATAACATAATTTAATTTATGGGATGCTTTCTGGGCTGCTCAAATGATCACAAAATTTAAAAGCACCAGGCAGCACACTCACAAGTACATTTTTTGTTCAGTGTTTTGTCGAAGAAATCAACAAGTACAATTGAGATGTTTGCTGTAGTGGTGTGTTTGTTAAGAAGCATGCCAGCACACTGGTGAAGTGACAGTCCCAGAATGCACCCGAGCCAGTGACTCGCCCCAGAGCAAATGAAATTGCTTATCTAGAAAGACAACCGTCATCAAAGAAGAAGTAAAAGAGTAGGAAACAAATGGTAAGGGAAGGTACTGTGGGGTAGGAAAGAAAGGCCAGAGCTGTGCAAAATGACCTCCAGCAGGCTACAAATGTGCACGTCTGCTCAAACGGTCAGAAACCGACTCCATGAGGGTGGTATGAGGGCCCGACGTCCACAGGTGGGGTTGTGCTTACAGCCCAACACCGTGCCGGATGTTTGGCATTTGCCAGACAACACAAAGATTGGCAACTTTGCCACTGGCGCCCTGTGCTCCTCACAGATGAAAGCAGGTTCACACTGAGCACTTGTGACAGAGTCTGGGGACGCCGTGGAGAACCTTCTGCTGCCTGCAACATCCTCCAGCATGAGTTTGGCAGTGGGTCAGTTTTGGTGTGGGGTGGCATTTCTTTGGGGAGCTGCACAGCCCTCCATGTGTTCGGCAGAGGTAGCCTGACTGCCATTAGGTACTGAGATGAGATCCTCAGACCCCTTGTGAGACCATATGCTGGTGCGGTTGGCCCCGGGTTCCTCCTAATGCAAGACAATCCTAGACCTCATGTGGCTGGAGTGTGTCAGCAGTTCCTGCAAGATGAAGGCAATGATGCTGTGGACTGGCCCGCCCATTCCCCAGACCTGAATCCAATTGAGGACATCTGGGACATCATGTCTCGCTCCATCCACCAACTGCACCACAAAATGTCCAGGAGTGGGCAGATGCTTTAGTCCTGGAGTCTGGGAGGAGATCCATCAGGAGAGCATCTGCCACTTCATCAGGAGCATGTCCAGGTGTTGTAGGGAGGTCATACAGGCATGTGGAGGCCACACAGACTAGTGAGCCTCATTTTGACATGTTTTAAGAACATTACATAAAACCAAATTAATGATTCTGTATTGCATTGATCAAGGAACCAACCCAATAGGAGCTAAAGGAATCCTCTTGACATTACTTCACTCAGTAAGTTTATACTATGTTTAATGTGCATTTTCTTCATCAGTTTTGAACATAACATGTTAGCGCTCCCTGGTCCTTTTTGGAGACAGATCCTGAGACAGCAGGCAGCTATGGAGAACTCGTGTCAGCTGTGGTAATTAAGGAATACTTTGATTTAATATTGATTTCATGACAACTATCCTCAGGCACATATTCCTGGATATATATGATGACATAAGTAAAGTCCCATTTTACAATCATTGCCTTCTTTGATCTGACTTATTGCCTCAGACTTTGGCCCTGTGTCCCCAAAAGTATAGAAAATCCATGACACTGAGTAAGAGGCCTTTATCATGTTATAAGTGAGAGAGTTTGGTGTAACAGTGGTTGAACATGCCAAATCAATCCACAACATACTGCCATTCCCCAGCTGTAACCTGCATATGCATCAAACCAAAATCCAGTATCATAGACATAAAGATGAGGTTAAAGGGGTTGTATCATTTTGCCAGATAGCTTCATCCCAAAAAAGATAAACATTCTTCAAAAACAAAAGTTTGTGAATATTTGCTGTATTGCCAGGCCTAAACCAACCTGTTAAACTTATCAAATTATTGTCATAGATACGAACCTATTGATTGAAACAGAATAATCCATTGAAGCCTCCATCATCATCCACGATCACTGTTACTGTTCAGATTATTTCATCTCTGTTTTCCTCTAGAATGTTTTGAAAATCAGCATTTGATCAACAGACTTTTTAAAAGTTTATTTTGATCCTATTGTTTACGTGTGTAATTGCATTTTTATTGAAATTATGACAGGAAAACCCTTAATCAAATTGTATCTTTGATATCTAATAATAATATTAACAATAATGTTACATATGTAATATGTACACAATAATAATGTGCAAACAAACAAGAAAAATAGCAAAAAATGTCAATTTTTTTCTAATACCCTGTATATAAAAACCACATATGACCACAACTCCAAATGTGCAATTGTCACTGCATCTAAACATGACATATTACAAAAAGGTAGAAACATATAATATACAATATGTTCTGAAGCTGGTACTGGTGCAGTTAACTTTGCTTTAGGCTCCCATACACAGTAGGTGTTACTTACCTTACGTGCAGTGCAGTATTACTTTACCTTGTAATATGTTATAATAAGCAAGTCACTTCTATATTTATGAGGATGTAGACAATAATGTTGGCTGATATGTAAAACTATGAGATGTCGAGTGCAGGGAAGATATTATTGATGGATCAGATTCATGAATGTGTTAGGTACTTAAGCCACAATTAGAGAGTGAAACAGAGACTGACACTGGTTGAAATGTATAGTAAATATTTTATTTTGAACTTTTATGCTGAACTACAAGCTGTGAACTGTGCGATCTCTGCGACCTGTGGTGCCTGGTTTACTGTGTGTAAAACTGTGCAGGTTCCCATGTGTCATCCCACACTTTGCCACTGTCAGGAGAAAAACATAACAAAGAACAACCACACACAAAATAGGACAATTTAGGTTGTGACATATGACAATTTTTTAGGATGAAATATCTTCTATATTCATGTCATGCTTTATACACCTTCATTGTAATATAAATGAATCAAATCAAGTCAGACAGTAATAATATATGTAGTAGATGTCAAGCAGGACCACAGCAGCAGCCACGATCCATCGGAACCTGCTGGATGAGAGAGCACAGAAACTCCAGGGAAGAAGTTTAGTTAGTAACATGCATGAACTGCATTACTGAGACATGTATGTTTACAGATGGTGAGGGAGAGGGGGAGAGTTTTCAGTAAAACGAGACGCGACTGCATCTTCAACCAATACTGAGCCTGCATAACCCTGAAAGAGACAGACAGAGAGAGAGGGGGGGGGGACACTAACCCCCAGCAGTCTGGTCCCATTACAGCATAACTAAGGGCTGAGCTGAACCAGCCCTAACTATAAGCTCTATAAAGAAGTAAAGTCTTATGCCTACTCTTAAAAGTGTTGACCATGTCCACCTCCAAATCTCATAATGGACTTTGGAGGTGGACAGCTATCAAGCTCCTCACAGAAGAGGAGCTCGATAGCTAAAAGCTCTCAATTTACTTTAGTCCAAATACATGAATTCAAATTGAGGTGATAACTATTTATCAACAATATGAATGTCTGTTCCTGTCCAACAAAGTTGTTACTACATACCATGTTGAGCAAGGCTTCCACTTGACTTTAACTTCTTCTTTTTCCTGAAAAACATGATATAAACAAACAATTAATTAAGAAAGACATGCAAGTTGCATACAAAAAGGAGCTTATAAACATTTGTGTACTATTGAATGGCTCAATAAAAACATAAGAACCACTACAATGCGTGTACTGCCAGCATCGAGTGCATGTTAGCAAAGCAACACTGCTTACATTGTGGCTCACAAGCAAAACTAACTGAAGCAGATGTTACTGAATGGGAAGGAGCACCTCCACATCAATCACTCCTTCTGAGCATGATGTCAGGAGGACTTTAAAGAACGTAAACATCAGGAAGGCAGCACGACTAGGTCGTATCAGGTGGTCTGTTCTTATTTAATGTCCTATTTGGAGTGAAATCCTGACTCAGTGGCTGAATTAGTGTAGATTCATCAAATACAAAAGCTTATGGATATTCAGTCAGGCACAGTTCAAATCCAGGAAGTCCAAAGACGCAAACAAATCTGCACAACAGCAGGCTAAATTACTTACATTTACAACTCTCCTGTCTACTATCTCTTCATATTTGAAAATCTTCTGTGTACGGTGTTTTCGGCATTCTGAAAAATAACAAATGAAATATTTACATGAGTTCTGTAAAACTGGAAAAAAATGCAAAAATTAAGAAAAAGAAATCTTAACGAACATGTCATGTGTTTCGTACATTTACAATACCATAACGTCTAACCTTTCCTTGTCCTTTTTTTGTTTGGGACATCCGAGGTGTACACAGTAGAAATTGAGGGAGATGCAGGATGTGGAGATGAAGAGGAGGATGCAGGAGGAAGCAGAGATGAAGAGGAGGATGCAGGAGGAAGCAGAGACAGAGAGGAATATGCAGGAGGAAGCAGAGATGAAGAGGAGGATGCAGGAGGAAGCAGAGATGAAGAGGAGGATGCAGGAGGAAGCAGAGACAGAGAGGTTTTTCTCCCTAATTTAATGCTTTCTTTTAATGACATCGTTAACATTTCTCAACAAAAACACATGAAAGTATCACTGATAATTCAACAATAAAAGCTTGGAGTCATTTGGCGCGGCTGCCCCTCTGTTGGTCTTCCATGGTCTCTTGTGTTCTGGGGGCCTCTGGATGTCTGGAGTTTTGATCTCCTCCATACCCGCTTCACACCCTGGAGGACGGGGCTGTGGCCCCCCCACACTCCCTAGCAGATCGTTACATGGAGAAACCTTTGGAATACAAGCGCGCTGATCCACACAGGTATGCACACGGGTGTTCACTGCTCGTAGACCCAAATTACACCTTTCTTGGCCGCTACTTCGAAGCACATCTGTCCTGCGTGCTGCACAACAACATTGAATATTTAGTATTTACTGCTGTTTACACTTAGCTAGATTAATGCGATGGTGTTGTGTTTAGTATGTTGCTTTGGTTTTTTTTGCTTGTTTTCTATTTTTCTCTCAACAGGTGATCCAGGAGATTTTTATTTTTTTTTCTCCCCCCCTTTCTCACTGTCCCTCTCCCCTTCTGTTTTTCCTTTCCTTCCTCTTTCTTTCTCCCTTTCCTATCCCTCACTCATGTCTGTCCCATCTGTAACATCTGAAAATAAAATATAATAAATAATAAAAACAAAGATCGACCAAATGGACCAATACGGCAATGCCACGATGATCCATTTGGCAAAGTAAATCCATTGGGTATCCTTGTTGGTCTTCAGACAACAATTCTGATGGCTAAAGAACCAAATGGGACAGGCAAAAAAAAAAAATAATAATAATAACCCCGTCACGGCGAAACATGACACCGTGAAGCACAATCTAACTGGAGAACCGGGGACCCTCTCCGCGAACGGGTTTTTCTTCCTAATTTAATGCTTTCTTTTAATGACATCGTTAACATTTCTCAACAAAAACACATGAAAGTAAGTAAGTAAGTAAGTAAAATTTTATTTATATAGCACATTTCTAGATAGAGATCACAAAGTGCTTTACAAGATATAACAGATTAAAAAGACAAAATACAAACAAAGTTAGCAAAAGGCAGTTTTAAAAAGATGTGTTTTTAGCTGTTTTTTAAAAGTAATCAATGAATCAGCGGATCGTAAGTCCTGAGGAAGGGAATTCCACAGTCTGGCGGCCACAGTAGCAAAAGCTCTATCACCCCTAGTTTTCAGTCTTGTATACTGAATGACAAGTAGGCCCTGACTACTCGACCTCAGAGACCTACTAGGGGCATAGGGCTGTAAAAGTTCAATGATATATGGTGGTGCTTGTTGTTGAAGAGCCTTGAAAGTTAAAACCAAAATCTTAAACTGGACTCTAAATTCAACAGGAAGCCAATGTAACTGCATGAGCAACGGTGTTATATGTGAAAATTTAGAAGCTTTCGTCAAAAGTCTTGCTGCAGCATTCTGAACGATCTGCAGACGCTCCAAAGGACCTTTATTTAAACAAGTAAACAGGGAATTGCAATAGTCCAGTCGTGAAGAGATAAAAGCATGAATAACAATCTCCAGTTCGGTATAGGATATAATAGAGCTCAATTTAGAAATATTTCTTAAATGATAAAAGCAAGACCGAACAAGAGATTTAACATGACTATCTAACGTAAGAGCAGGATCAAGGATAATCCCTAAGTTCCTGACAGATGGTTTTACAAACGTTGAAAGAGGACCAAGAGCATTTATTATACTGGGTATATGTCTATCTGGGGCACATAAGAGGACTTCGGTTTTACTTTCATTTAGTTGGAGGAAGTTTTCAGCCATCCAGCCTTTAATGGTTTCCAAGCACACATTTAAAAGCCGCAGCTTAGAAGCCTCTTCCGGTTTAAAAGATATATAGAGTTGGATATCGTCCGCATAACAATGGTAACAAATATCCTCAAAAGGGCTCAAAATGTGCTGAAGAGGGAGTAAATAAACTAAAAACAGTAATGGCCCTAGCACAGAGCCTTGTGGCACACCAAAAGACAGGGACGCAGAAGATGATCTATACTTAGAAACTGCCACAGAAGAATATCGTTCAGAGAGATACGAGGAGAACCATTTCAATGCAGTCCCAGAGACACCAACCCAGTGTTTCAGCCTGTTAAGTAAAATATAGTGGTCAACAGTATCAAAGGCCGACGTAAGATCCAACATTAAGAGAACAGAACATTTACCTGCATCGCTTTGTAACAAAATGTCATTAGAAACTCTAAGAAGGGCTGTTTCAGTGGAATGAACTTTACGAAAGCCAGATTGAAATTTGTCGAAAATACTATATTTATCTAAAACTGCTGTAAGCTGCTTAGCCACGATCTTCTCTAGAATCTTAGCAATTAACGGAATTTTTGAGATCGGTCTATAATTGCTAGTGAGAGATGGGTCCAGCATAGGCTTTTTTAACAAGGGATGTATAACAGCAGTTTTAAAATAGGCAGGGACTATGCCCGAGGCCAAGGAGGTATTAATTATAGTAAGAATACAGGGACCAGTAGAGTAAAAGACATTTTTAAATAATGATGCAGGTAAAAAATCAAGAGAGCAAGAGGATAATTTTGTTGCACTAACTATTTTTCCCAGCTCTGGTAGTGAAACAGGTGAAAAACCTTCTAAAACAACAGGCCGAGCTGGCGTGGGAACAGACAGCGCAGACGCTGAAAAAGACAGGTTTTTCCTTATGTTGCTAATTTTTTCTAAAAAGAAAGCAAGAAAAGTTTCACAATCTTCAACAGAAGAAATAATAGCAGCAGGTGGAGCAGGAGTAATAATATTAGTAATAGTATCAAATAAAACTTTAGGATTACCTCTGCTCCTTGCAACCAACTGAGAAAAGTAAGCAGCCCTCGCAACTCTAATAGCATTGTTAAAGGAGGCTAAAAGATCCTTTAAATAGAGGAGATGAACATTTAAGTGAGTTTTCCTCCATAACCGCTCGGCTTTACGACAATTACGTTTTATAAGACGAATGTTGTCATTTAACCAGGGTACAGACTTGGAAACAGGCACAGGTCTCATTTTAATCGGACAGATTTCATCTGAGATCGAAAGACAATGATAATTGAATAGATCTATAGAAAAATCAACATCGTTTTGTGGGGATAATGTTAAATTAAAAACATCAGAGAACTTCTGTGCTGTGGAGGAGTCTAAAGTGCGGGAAATAACTGTCCGATGAACAGGAGACATAGGCTCATAAAAAGACATATTAAAAAAGACACAATAATGGTCAGAAATAAAAATGTCCTTAGAACAGATATAATCAATATTCAGACCCAAAGAAAAAACAAGGTCCAGTGTATGGCCTTTGTTATGTGTGGGGCCAGATACATGTTACATACATACATACATATCACTGATAATTCAACAGTAAAAGCTTGGAGTCATTTTTGACCAGGACATGTCCTTCAACGCACATATTAAACAAATATGTAAGACTGCTTTCTTCCATTTGCGCAACATCTCTAAAATTAGAAATATCCTGTCTCAGAGTGATGCTGAAAAACTAGTTCATGCATTTATTACTTCCAGGCTGGACTACTGTAATTCATTATTATCAGGATGTCCAAAAAACTCACTGAAAAGCCTCCAGCTAATCCAAAATGCTGCAGCAAGAGTCCTGACAGGGACTAGAAAGAGAGAGCAGATTTCTCCTGTTTTGGCTTCCCTTCATTGGCTTCCTGTTAAGTCCAGAATTGAATTCAAAATCCTGCTCCTCACATACAAGGTCTTAAATAATCAGGCCCCATCTTATCTTAATGACGTTGTAGTACCATATCACCCTATTAGAGCACTTTGCTCTCGCTCTGCAGGCCTACTTGTTGTTCCTGGAGTATTTAAAAGTAGAATGGGAGGGAGAGCCTTCAGTTTTCAGGCCCCACTTCTGTGGAACCAGCTTCCAGTTTGGATTCGGGAGACAGACACTATCTCTACTTTTAAGATTAGGCTTAAAACTTTCCTTTTTGCTAAAGCATATAGTTAGGGCTGGACCAGGTGACCCTGAATCCTCCCTTAGTTATGCTGCAATAGACGTAGGCTGCCGGGGGATTCCCATGATGCATTGAGTTTTTCCTTTCCAGTCACCTTTCTCACTCACTATGTATTAACAGACCTCTCTGCATTGAATCATATCTGTTATTAATCTCTGTCTCTCTTCCACAGCATGTCTTTATCCTGTCTTCCTTCTCTCACCCCAACCGGTCGCAGCAGATGGCCGCCCCTCCCTGAGCCTGGTTCTGCCGGAGGTTTCTTCCTGTTAAAAGGGAGTTTTTCCTTCCCACTGTCGCTTGCTCATAGGGGGTCATATGATTGTTGGGTTTTTCTCTGTATCTATGAAGCGCCTTGAGGCGACTTTTGTTGTGATTTGGCGCTATATAAATCAAATTGAATTGAATTGAATTAAAATCGCTTCATGTTTTGGCCACCACACAGTGTTTTCCGAACTGATTCACGATCTGAAAGTGTGCAGATCTAACGTACATAATCCTTTGTTAGGTTTATTATTTTCATTTCACACGTAAAACATTTATAGATTCATTCACCACTCCTGTTAGTTTGAGCTTCAGGCTGCTGACGAACTCCTTCAAGATATGCAGGTAACATTTTTAGTGGAATCAGTTGTTAAAGAGGGAACACGCTTGTCTAATATTTTGTACGGAGTAAACGTTATATTATTTTAAATTTTTTTTTAAAGTTTATGTCACATTAAGTTGGTTAACTTAAGCTGTTTGATAATCTTTGCTTTAATCATAGACTGTATTTTAGGCGTTCCCTTTTTTCCTTGTTAATTGCGTAGAATGATGCACAGAGTGAACCTCAGCCAAGACCAGTGCGCTGGAAAAAACGTGACAGACAGGGAGCTTTTATTCCTCAAAGATCATCAACCACTCGAAGTACTAGTTGCATGCCACGTGCTCAGTGTTCACACAACCATTGATTTTATCTCACAACTTGTTTTCACCAAAGAATTTCAGTAAGTAAATATTCTTCAATTTTTTTCCCCCTCCAGTGTCCAGAGAGCAGCATCAATGTCCACGTGAAGAACCTAGTTATGTTGCCAGTGTCAACCCAACAAAAGGTACTTTACCTTCTTGTATTTATTGTGATTTCTGTTTACTTTTATATTTGTTGTTATAGTTGAGTTATGCAGGGCTTTTGTGCAGTCCTAAGAAACATACTGCCTAGAGTGTTTTTCACTTTGTGGAAGAGTTTCTTCCTTTCTTTCTTTTTTTTCTGTTAGTGTATGGTGCTTCATCAGGAGCTCCTTCAGTTGTTGGAGGATGGAGAAGAGGATGCAGCCATGACTTGTGAGACGTCGTCTGAGTCAGCTGCTACTCACTGGGCGATCAGAAATATGGTGTCCTTGCAAAAGTGGAAAGAGGCCAGGCCTTGTCTTATAGACAATATGTTAGCTACTCTGGATCCACAGTCACACCGTGTGTGTCAGTGTGGCAAACAAGTAGTCGTGAGGTGTCTGGACTGCCTGCCTCTTCCATTCCTTTGTGCTGACTGTGATATTGCAGTTCACACACGCTTTGTCCTGCACAACAGAGAGGCAGTAACAGGAGGGTTTTTGCAGCCTTCATCAGAGTTTCACAAGCCAATAGGTACGGTTTTTAAGTCTTATGCATTTCTTGCTTTGTATGAGTATGAGTGGGTGCTGTTATTGTATATTTATTGGAGTGGAGTGGAGTGCTGTAAAGTTTGAGGTGGACAGGATGTGCAAGGAGCCATGCTTTAGCTGCCCTGCCTGCACTCCAGACATGCTTGCCGTCTCAGTTGATGGAAACCGCAAGCTTTATCGCTTTCAGTCAAATGCAAGGTACGTTATGCATTGTGTACATAAGTCAAATATGGATTTGTAGAAAAATGTATTTTAATGTTTCTTTTCAAACAACTGTCACTGTGTTCGTTCAGCACTTCAGAGCAGGGGGACTTTGAAGGTGTCTTCATTGAAAAAGATGAGGAAGTTGCTGAGTTTGTGAAATACATCCAGAGACACACAAATCATGTAAGATACACATATATATATATATATTAGTGCTGTTAGCGTTAATCTTGTTAAAATGACGTTAATGCCATAACCATATACACATACACGTATCCAGTGATGCCCTCATGCAGACCGATATTTGGCCCTGGCAGAGCACAAGTGAACGTAAGCTCTTGATATATAAATATCCTTTTTAAACAAACTCCCAGTATCTGAGCAGTAGTTGAATGTTTTGTTCTTGAATCATAATATGCTACTATGTTTTCCCATCTGATGTTGTTAAACTGTAGCTGCTGCTGACCTCCGGACAAAGAGAAAAGTCTTTGAGAAGGTGATGGCTGTGAGGCGCCTGAGAGAGGAGGAGATGATCCTTTGCAGGGAGATGCGGCATCACTGGACAGTGTTGCGAATGCCATCTGTGGTGTTGGGAACAATCTCCTCAGACTGTAAGCACTTTATTTATTTATTAATTTTTTGATGAATCGATTGAAAATAAGAGCAGATGCTAAAGTCTTACTGGATCTTTTACCTATATCTAGATTGCTAGCTAACACTGCCTTCTCCCTTTTAAAAAAATGTTTAATTACAGCATCCTAATTCCTTGTGTTTATGAGGTGAGGTTTTTTTTTTGTTTGTTTGTTTGTTTTTTAACTTTTCTCATATTTATTTGTTTTGTTCTTTTTACAGCCTCCTTTGTTGGCATGTCAGAGGATGCACAGAAGGGACTCTGTAGCCTGGTTTTAGAAAACAAAGTGAACTGAAAGCTGAAATGCTCAAAGTAAAGGACGTGTACAAGAGAATCCTCAGCCACCAACCACTCCTGGAAATGGACTCGGAGGAGGACATTCCAGACGATGCCACTGAGAGTGATTTGAGCACTTCTGCTGAAGACTGATTGTGTCATCATTGATGTTATGTTTGGTAAAATAAAAAGTTAATCACATCTCTGTTTAATGTGATTTTTCAACAGACATTTTACATTTTGAGAAGAAAAATGGAATTTCCTTGGTGCAGTTGTTTACCCTGAATCATTATTTCCCATCTAATTTAATGACTAGTGTACATGTTCAGATACGATAACATAATTTAATTTATGGGATGCTTTCTGGGCTGCTCAAATGATCACAAAATTTAAAAGCACCAGGCAGCACACTCACAAGTACATTTTTTGTTCAGTGTTTTGTCGAAGAAATCAACAAGTACAATTGAGATGTTTGCTGTAGTGGTGTGTTTGTTAAGAAGCATGCCAGCACACTGGTGAAGTGACAGTCCCAGAATGCACCCGAGCCAGTGACTCGCCCCAGAGCAAATGAAATTGCTTATCTAGAAAGACAACCGTCATCAAAGAAGAAGTAAAAGAGTAGGAAACAAATGGTAAGGGAAGGTACTGTGGGGTAGGAAAGAAAGGCCAGAGCTGTGCAAAATGACCTCCAGCAGGCTACAAATGTGCACGTCTGCTCAAACGGTCAGAAACCGACTCCATGAGGGTGGTATGAGGGCCCGACGTCCACAGGTGGGGTTGTGCTTACAGCCCAACACCGTGCCGGATGTTTGGCATTTGCCAGACAACACAAAGATTGGCAACTTTGCCACTGGCGCCCTGTGCTCCTCACAGATGAAAGCAGGTTCACACTGAGCACTTGTGACAGAGTCTGGGGACGCCGTGGAGAACCTTCTGCTGCCTGCAACATCCTCCAGCATGAGTTTGGCAGTGGGTCAGTTTTGGTGTGGGGTGGCATTTCTTTGGGGAGCTGCACAGCCCTCCATGTGTTCGGCAGAGGTAGCCTGACTGCCATTAGGTACTGAGATGAGATCCTCAGACCCCTTGTGAGACCATATGCTGGTGCGGTTGGCCCCGGGTTCCTCCTAATGCAAGACAATCCTAGACCTCATGTGGCTGGAGTGTGTCAGCAGTTCCTGCAAGATGAAGGCAATGATGCTGTGGACTGGCCCGCCCATTCCCCAGACCTGAATCCAATTGAGGACATCTGGGACATCATGTCTCGCTCCATCCACCAACTGCACCACAAAATGTCCAGGAGTGGGCAGATGCTTTAGTCCTGGAGTCTGGGAGGAGATCCATCAGGAGAGCATCTGCCACTTCATCAGGAGCATGTCCAGGTGTTGTAGGGAGGTCATACAGGCATGTGGAGGCCACACAGACTAGTGAGCCTCATTTTGACATGTTTTAAGAACATTACATAAAACCAAATTAATGATTCTGTATTGCATTGATCAAGGAACCAACCCAATAGGAGCTAAAGGAATCCTCTTGACATTACTTCACTCAGTAAGTTTATACTATGTTTAATGTGCATTTTCTTCATCAGTTTTGAACATAACATGTTAGCGCTCCCTGGTCCTTTTTGGAGACAGATCCTGAGACAGCAGGCAGCTATGGAGAACTCGTGTCAGCTGTGGTAATTAAGGAATACTTTGATTTAATATTGATTTCATGACAACTATCCTCAGGCACATATTCCTGGATATATATGATGACATAAGTAAAGTCCCATTTTACAATCATTGCCTTCTTTGATCTGACTTATTGCCTCAGACTTTGGCCCTGTGTCCCCAAAAGTATAGAAAATCCATGACACTGAGTAAGAGGCCTTTATCATGTTATAAGTGAGAGAGTTTGGTGTAACAGTGGTTGAACATGCCAAATCAATCCACAACATACTGCCATTCCCCAGCTGTAACCTGCATATGCATCAAACCAAAATCCAGTATCATAGACATAAAGATGAGGTTAAAGGGGTTGTATCATTTTGCCAGATAGCTTCATCCCAAAAAAGATAAACATTCTTCAAAAACAAAAGTTTGTGAATATTTGCTGTATTGCCAGGCCTAAACCAACCTGTTAAACTTATCAAATTATTGTCATAGATACGAACCTATTGATTGAAACAGAATAATCCATTGAAGCCTCCATCATCATCCACGATCACTGTTACTGTTCAGATTATTTCATCTCTGTTTTCCTCTAGAATGTTTTGAAAATCAGCATTTGATCAACAGACTTTTTAAAAGTTTATTTTGATCCTATTGTTTACGTGTGTAATTGCATTTTTATTGAAATTATGACAGGAAAACCCTTAATCAAATTGTATCTTTGATATCTAATAATAATATTAACAATAATGTTACATATGTAATATGTACACAATAATAATGTGCAAACAAACAAGAAAAATAGCAAAAAATGTCAATTTTTTTCTAATACCCTGTATATAAAAACCACATATGACCACAACTCCAAATGTGCAATTGTCACTGCATCTAAACATGACATATTACAAAAAGGTAGAAACATATAATATACAATATGTTCTGAAGCTGGTACTGGTGCAGTTAACTTTGCTTTAGGCTCCCATACACAGTAGGTGTTACTTACCTTACGTGCAGTGCAGTATTACTTTACCTTGTAATATGTTATAATAAGCAAGTCACTTCTATATTTATGAGGATGTAGACAATAATGTTGGCTGATATGTAAAACTATGAGATGTCGAGTGCAGGGAAGATATTATTGATGGATCAGATTCATGAATGTGTTAGGTACTTAAGCCACAATTAGAGAGTGAAACAGAGACTGACACTGGTTGAAATGTATAGTAAATATTTTATTTTGAACTTTTATGCTGAACTACAAGCTGTGAACTGTGCGATCTCTGCGACCTGTGGTGCCTGGTTTACTGTGTGTAAAACTGTGCAGGTTCCCATGTGTCATCCCACACTTTGCCACTGTCAGGAGAAAAACATAACAAAGAACAACCACACACAAAATAGGACAATTTAGGTTGTGACATATGACAATTTTTTAGGATGAAATATCTTCTATATTCATGTCATGCTTTATACACCTTCATTGTAATATAAATTAATCAAATCAAGTCAGACAGTAATAATATATGTAGTAGATGTCAAGCAGGACCACAGCAGCAGCCACGATCCATCGGAACCTGCTGGATGAGAGAGCACAGAAACTCCAGGGAAGAAGTTTAGTTAGTAACATGCATGAACTGCATTACTGAGACATGTATGTTTACAGATGGTGAGGGAGAGGGGGAGAGTTTTCAGTAAAACGAGACGCGACTGCATCTTCAACCAATACTGAGCCTGCATAACCCTGAAAGAGACAGACAGAGAGAGGGGGGGGGGACACTAACCCCCAGCAGTCTGGTCCCATTACAGCATAACTAAGGGCTGAGCTGAACCAGCCCTAACTATAAGCTCTATAAAGAAGTAAAGTCTTATGCCTACTCTTAAAAGTGTTGACCATGTCCACCTCCAAATCTCATAATGGACTTTGGAGGTGGACAGCTATCAAGCTCCTCACAGAAGAGGAGCTCGATAGCTAAAAGCTCTCAATTTACTTTAGTCCAAATACATGAATTCAAATTGAGGTGATAACTATTTATCAACAATATGAATGTCTGTTCCTGTCCAACAAAGTTGTTACTACATACCATGTTGAGCAAGGCTTCCACTTGACTTTAACTTCTTCTTTTTCCTGAAAAACATGATATAAACAAACAATTAATTAAGAAAGACATGCAAGTTGCATACAAAAAGGAGCTTATAAACATTTGTGTACTATTGAATGGCTCAATAAAAACATAAGAACCACTACAATGCGTGTACTGCCAGCATCGAGTGCATGTTAGCAAAGCAACACTGCTTACATTGTGGCTCACAAGCAAAACTAACTGAAGCAGATGTTACTGAATGGGAAGGAGCACCTCCACATCAATCACTCCTTCTGAGCATGATGTCAGGAGGACTTTAAAGAACGTAAACATCAGGAAGGCAGCACGACTAGGTCGTATCAGGTGGTCTGTTCTTATTTAATGTCCTATTTGGAGTGAAATCCTGACTCAGTGGCTGAATTAGTGTAGATTCATCAAATACAAAAGCTTATGGATATTCAGTCAGGCACAGTTCAAATCCAGGAAGTCCAAAGACACAAACAAATCTGCACAACAGCAGGCTAAATTACTTACATTTACAACTCTCCTGTCTACTATCTCTTCATATTTGAAAATCTTCTGTGTACGGTGTTTTCGGCATTCTGAAAAATAACAAATGAAATATTTACATGAGTTCTGTAAAACTGGAAAAAAAATGCAAAAATTAAGAAAAAGAGATCTTAACAAACTTAACGAACATGTCATGTGTTTCGTACATTTACAATACCATAACGTCTAACCTTTCCTTGTCCTTTTTTTGTTTGGGACATCCGAGGTGTACACAGTAGAAATTGAGGGAGATGCAGGATGTGGAGATGAAGAGGAGGATGCAGGAGGAAGCAGAGATGAAGAGGAGGATGCAGGAGGAAGCAGAGACAGAGAGGAATATGCAGGAGGAAGCAGAGATGAAGAGGAGGATGCAGGAGGAAGCAGAGATGAAGAGGAGGATGCAAGAGGAAGCAGAGACGGAGAGAAGGATGCAGGAGGAAGCAGAGACGGAGAGGAGGATGCAGGAGGAAGCAGAGATGAAGAGGAGGATGCAAGAGGAAGCAGAGATGAAGAGGAGGATGCAGGAGGAAGCAGAGACAGAGAGGAAGATGCAGAGGAAGCACAGACGAAGAGGAGGAAGCAGAGATGGAGAGGAGGATGCAGGAGGAAGCAGAGATGAAGAGGAGGATGCAAGAGGAAGCAGAGACGAAGAGGAGGATGCAGGAGGAAGCAGAGACAGAGAGAAAGATGCAGGAGGAAGCAGAGATGAAGAGGAGGATGCAGGAGGAAGCAGAGACAGAGAGGAAGATGCAAGAGGAAGCACAGACGGAGAGGAGGATGAAAGAGGAAGCACAGACGAAGAGGAGGAAGCACAGACAGAGAGAAAGATGCAGGAGGAAGCACAGACGAAGAGGAGGAAGCAAAGATGGAGAGGAGGATGCAGGAGGAAGCAGAGATGAAGAGGAGGATGCAGGAGGCTGACAGAGGGAAGATGTTGGTACAGGCTCTAAATGAAGAATAAATTCCTCGTTTAGAGCCTCTGGGTCTGGGACTGGTCCAGCATCGACACTGTCAGCAGAGGATGGTCCAGCTGCTGGTGTAGACCTTTTAGCAGGAGGTGAAGCTTGTAATTCTGAAAAATTTTAAATATTAAACATTCATTAAAATGGGTTGAAAAAATGTACAGTACACATAAACACATAATAAGTAGCCCAAACTTTAATAATATGTCTGCATTAGGTGCATAGTAATTACATAAATTGCAAAAAAGTGCAATAAACTACAAAAAAATTGAAAATCGTTTTTGTTTTTTTAACATATATTTCTAGTTAGAGAAATTTAAGAGGCTTATCCCTCAAAACTGTAAATACAAAAAAGTTACACAAACTAGTTTCCCACCACAGGAAATTTATTTTGAGTGTCTTCATAGTTTTATTTTTGAAATACACCAATTTTTATATACTGCAGGAAAAACGAAAATAAATATTATAGTGCAAATTTGCAAAATAACAGCATATGCATCAAAATAAACTATTTCCAGCAGTGCAATATGAGTCTTAAGCATCCCAGAAACGACACAGAAAGTCATAAAGTCAAACATAACTTTTTAAAACACATAACAAGTAAAACACAAGGTCATAAGGCCCCGATCGTAAAAAACTACATTTCCGCAAAATTACGTCACTTCCGGTTTCGGGCAGGTCATGCGGTCATGTGATAGTTCGCGCTGATGGACGTAGGAAGTGTTACAAACAGCTGATGGATCGGCGAAGCGTGTTTCTGGAATATCATGTTTTTGTTGCTGCAAGTGATTTTTATGCAGTTTTTGCAAAGCTATATGTGGAAGGAAACTGTGACCTAGGACAAGCTGATGGCATAAGATGTAAGTACAACTCCTCCAGTTTCATATGCAAAAAAAATTATTGCGCTAGCTTACTTGGTTGCAGAGCTACCGGGATTTAAAAATAGTTACGCAAAACAGAGCGTGCCCGCTCCGATCGGCTGTAAAGGGTTAATAAAGTTTAATATTTTGGAAAAAAAATGTTGGCAAAGAGAGGAAGTGACGTAAGATTTGCGCATGCGGGGTACCGATCGGGTTTCCGGTAAGGATCGGGTAGCGTTGAAACTCTGTCGTGCTAGCTAGCACGCAGTATGAGTCATTGTAACTGTCAGCACAACGAAAATAAACTACACCTAAACTCGGTTTATATCTGACCCAAATAGAGTGCAGTTCATAACTTCTTACCTGAAATTCAGTTCACCTCACGCTCCGACCGGCAGCCGCCTGCTTCTCCTGCCTTCGGTTTCCCTGATCCGGGATTGAGCTCTGCGTTAGCCACCACCGGTCGATCGGCGGCCGCCTCGCCGGTGGCTAGCTGCCCTGTGTTGTAGCTCCGCGTTAGCCACCACCAAAAAGCTCAGTTATTTTTTCCACATCGACCAGCATCATCGGCCCATATAAACGAAAAATAAGTCCAGCTAAGACAAACACTGTTTGCGAGCGATCGGGGGTGAAAGGAGCCTCACTGAAAGGGTGTTTTTTAGCGAAGGGTCGCTAGCCGGCTAGCATGAGAACGGGTTGGTACAGACAGTATTCTCCAAAGAGTTGTTGTGTTGTATAATTTGTCTCCTGTCCTAATTTCCTCTCTCCCTGAGGACACTCCAGGTCCAAGCGCAGCAATGGGTAACCAAGAGTTTCCAGAAAGTCAGCCGCCCACAACAGGGAGAAAGAGGAAAAGAGACCGAAATGATGAGCTGCTAGACCTCATCAGAGAGGAGAGCGCAACAGAACAGGTCACATGACAGCACAGCATTTTCTCTGCATTTTCTACCCACAGTTTGAACTAAATAACAAATAACACAACCTACACAAACTGAAAACAAACAGAAATCACAGAGTAAAATTTGAAAACTTTTATTGATGTTAATTTAAAAGTTATTTAAAAAAAGAAAACCCATATAAAGTTAAAAAAAAAGTAAAAAAAAAATCGTAAAAATAAATAAAAAGAAAGGAAAAAAAAAAGAAAACCCAAACAGACAAACCCCTCTGAGCAAGCAATAGGCGACAGTGGGAAGGAAAAACTCCATTTTAACAGGGAGAAACCTCCGACAGAACCGGGCTCTGTGAGGGGACAGCCATCTGCCTCGACTGGTCAATGGGTTCTCATAAGTGACTCGATCAATTTAAAAAGAGCCATTCTAATTGTAAAAATAACCAATTTAAAATCCAGTTAGTTTTCTAGGATTCAAGCAAACTACATTAAACCCGGAGGGAGCCCTAGCTGCAGATTGTTAAAGATATCAACTTGAATATTCCGGGCAGTATTTTCATTCCTGACATTAATGGTATTAGTGCCACCAAAGGAATTGTTTACTATGTTCACAACCGTACTTTGCTGTGAAATAGCAGGTTGCCCCTGGTTTGAATCTTCTGTGTCTGAGTCATCTGGGCTCCCCATACAGCACACACACAAGCATGCAAACAGGTTTTTGCAATTTTGATTGTTTGGCCTAGATTCAGGTTCAGGAGCTGGGTCCTGTGTTGGTGACGGTGTGTGGGTGACAGTTGATGCTTTATTGGCCATCAACTGGCCATCAACTTTGCATTTTTGATTATTGAATCTAGATTCCAGTTCAGGTGGTGTCTCCTGTGTTGGGCTGGTGACAGTTGATGGTTTATTGGCCATTGCGTTTTAATATCTATTTGCAGATAATTTGTTTTCTCCGTTTGTTAAAACTAGCGTGTTACGTTTCGGTGTTGTCAGTGTGTTGTTTTTGGCGTGACTGTTATGTGTTTCCTGTGTTACTTTGAAAGTCTGTGTTATCTTAGTCTTTTTAGTTTACGTTTCCCTGTCTCGTCAGTTCTGAGTTGCCCCAGCTGTGTTTCCCTCTTGTTGTCCATTTTCCTGATTGCTCCCTCTAGGTATTTAAACCCTGTGTTTCAGTGTGTCATGGCCGGGGTGTAACATATGGGGGCTCGTCCGGGATTGCCTTCGCTGGGGGGTCTGGGGACCGCCCCAGCCTTTGTCGTCGCTGGAGGGTCCGAGGGACCGCTCCAGCCTTCGTCGTCTGCTGGAGGGTCAGTGGGACCGCTCCAGCCTTCATCAGCTTCGTCTGCCTTCGCTGAGGGGAGGGTCCGTGGGACCGCCCCAGCCTTTGTCGTCGCTGGAGGGTCCGTGGGACCGCTCCAGCCTTCATCCGCCTTCGCTGGAGGGTCCGTGGGACCGCTCCAGCCTTCATCCGCCTTCGCTGGAGGGTCCGAGGGACCGCTCCAGCCTTCGTCGTCTGCTGGAGGGTCAGTGGGACCGCTCCAGCCTTCATCAGCTTCGTCTGCCTTCGCTGAGGGGAGGGTCCGTGGGACCGCCCCAGCCTTTGTCGTCGCTGGAGGGTCCGTGGGACCGCTCCAGCCTTCATCCGCCTTCGCTGGAGGGTCCGTGGTACCGCTCCAGCCTTCGTCGGCTTCGTCTGTCTGGATCAAACTTTTCACTTGGTGTTAAATGTTTGATTTTTGGGTGGGGGGAACTGTTACGTTTCGGTGTTGTCAGTGTGTTGTTTTTGGCGTGACTGTTATGTGTTTCCTGTGTTACTTTGAAAGTCTGTGTTATCTTAGTCTTTTTTGTTTACGTTTCCCTGTCTCGTCAGTTCTGAGTTGCCCCAGCTGTGTTTCCCTCTTGTTGTCCATTTTCCTGATTGCTCCCTCTAGGTATTTAAACCCTGTGTTTCAGTGTGTCATGGTCGCGATCTCCCCCGTGTTGTAAATAGTTTGGTGTTTTGTTGTAAATAAATAGTTTGTTGTAAATAGATTTGTCGATACTTTCGTTTCGGGATTTTGGTGGTGAGCTTTAGTGGGGGTTTTTTGTGTGTGTTTTTTTTTTCCTTTATTTTTACTTTTTTCGTGTTGCACTCCGGTTGCCTAGGCCGGGGTGTTCCTGCAGAGGGCTATTTATAGACTTAAATCCTTTGAAGTGTATGACGTCACTGAAGCCTTTGCTCTAAGCCCCGCCCATTTCGAGAAAAAAAAAGAATGCGCTCGAAGTGTGTGGCGTGTTTGTATATGACATATATCACTAATATCCATAATACCACGGAAACACCTGACAACTCAGAGGATTATGCATCGCTGGCAGATCAAATTCAGGCTGTGATTCTACAGAAAGAAATGGATTTGTTAAACATCCCAGAAAATAGCACAACAACAGTGGCCTCAAAGGAGACAGAAACAGCTCCTGAACGTGCACAGACCTCTAACACAGTTGACCGCATCATGGAAAATCTAATCTGTGTGCCAGTTGTTATTGTACAGAAAGCAACAGTCAACGTGAACAGCACAGCAGAAAATTCCGCTGGTGCCACACTTATCACTAATGTCCAAAATACCACGGAAAGACCTGAAAACTCAGAGGATAATGCATCGCTGGCAGATCAAATTCAGGCTGTGATTCTACAGAAAACAAGGGATTTGTTCAACATCAGGGAAAATAGCACAACAACAGTGGCCTCAAAGGAGACACAGACAGCTCCTGAACAACAGAAAACAACAGACAACATGAACAACACAGCAGAAAATGTTGCCACAAATATCATTGATACAACTGACGAGCCCAGAACTCTAATAGACAAGAAAAACCGTGACACCACGCAGGCTGTAGATAAAGCAGGAACCTCTTTGGAAAATAATGTAACCCCAAAGAATTCCTCTGCTCAACATGAAGCCAGCATGCAAAATCAATTCAAAAAACACCCTTTGGCAGCAAAGGATGAATTGCCTCAAAACAAAGAAAAATACAGATTTTTTGTGGAAATATGTATGGAAGAACTAGTTAAGCGGGTTATAAAAAAATCAGGTAAAGTCACAAGTCCAGAAAGAGTTTTAGCCATCTACAAGAGGCTTAGCAAAAAGATCTGGGCTAAGATCGGGGATGAAATTGATCAAATCCCCTTAAGGAAGTTCAAAAACTTTGAGAAGGTGATTTTCAAAGCCCTGTGTAAACAGTGGCAAGAGGCAGAAGTAGTTCTGCGAAACATGGAATTAAATGAACCAACAGTCGACAATACGATTGTTAAAATTTTCACAGAAGAGGCAGCCAAACTCTCGAAGAAGCCAAGTTGCATACGTCGGTTTTTCTCATCTATAGGCCGACTGTTTTGTTTCACCAGGAGACAAAACAAGGTTGATGCACTGTAAAATGGTAAATGGCCTGTATTTGTGTAGCGCTTTCCTAGTCCCTAAGGACCCCAAAGCGCTTCACGCGTCCAGTCATCCACCCATTCACACACACATTCACACACTGGTGATGGCAAGCTACGTTGTAGCCACAGCCGCCCTGGGGCGCACTGACAGAGGCGAGGCTGCCGGACACTGGCGCCGCCGGGCCCTCTGACCACCACCAGTAGGCGTAGGGTGAAGTGTCTTGAGCCACGATCGCCCCTGATGCACTGTAGAAAAAATTGTGATAACCCCTTGGAACGGTCGCGGCAGATGGCTGTCCCCTCACTGAGCCTGGTTCTGCCGGAAGTTTCTTCCTCTTAAAAGGGAGTTTTTCTTCCCCACTGTCGCCAAGTGCTTGCTCAGAGGGGTTTTTCTGTTGGGGTTTTCTTTTTAATAACTTTTAAAAAAGTTAACATCAATAAAAGTTATTAAATTTTACACTGATTTCTGTTTTTTTATTGTCTATAAGTTGAATAAATACATTTGTTATTTCTTACTCAGTTCAAACTGTGGGTAGAAAATGCTGTGCTGTCATGTGACCTGTTCACACACACACACACACACACACACACACCAACATTGGTTTGATTAAACAAAAAAAGGAACAATTTAAAAAGTTTTCACACACATTTCTTTTTCTCCAGACATGAATGACACCAGAAAATCACTTTCAGATCCTCTCATGGCAATGCAGCAGAGGATTTAACACATGACCTTTGACCCTCTCTAGAGAACCTCTGCTTTTCTTCTTCTCGTCCCCCCACTTGGCAGCATTACTGCCTCCGGCTGATCATCTTGCTTCTCCCCCTGCAGAGTTTGGAATCTGGTGTGAGAAGAGACGCCACCGCTCAACAGCATGCTCTCACCCAGGTGATACTTGAGCATACCTGACAGCTGCTGAGGGTCACCTGGACACAGAAACACAAACAGGTCTGATCACATTTCCTTCTTCATGCTAAGCTCTGCTATAAGCCACAACTTGCTTTGCCCCATGTTTGTAGATGACTGGAATCAGAGCAGAGTCTCTGCATGTCTTTATTAGGGTGGAAGCTGCTACTGATATTTGTGCAGCAGACTAAACAAACAGTTTGTGAACATTCAGCATGTTCAGTCCAATCAAAAAGCAGGAAAATAGCCCCACTGAGAAATCTCTACAAGGCACCGCTGAGAGGTGCCATGTAGAGATTCATACATTCGGTCTTCATACTCGACTCCAGATCTGGACTTGTGTTGAACTCGACTGAGGTGGTCTGATCAGACACAGCGCTGCTCTTCACTGCAGCTGTCCACAAATCACAGAGGAAGTCAGGAGTGTTTTTACCTCGTCTAGCTGCCTCTGTGTGTGTGTGTGTGTGTGTCTCTTTAATTCATTTTTCTTTGTAAGCTACAGAGACCTTCACAGGACAATAATTGATCCTCGTGTTCGCATGAAATCACTAAATACATGCAGCAAAGCCCAGAGGACACAGGTAACCGATACAGGAGACTTTTCCTGCCCTTCCAGGGAGAAAGTCGATTTCTTCAGTTATACTTCCTGTTGTTTTTTTTGGTTTTTACGTTGAAGATTTTAGATGTTTGGCTTTTAATTCTGGTACTCCTGTTTTAATTTCAAGGCCTGAGGTTGTTCTTCTTGCACCCGTGGACAGAATCGTCTGTTTTTATAGTTTTATAGTTGTTTTGGAGTCAATTTTGCTTCAGTTAGTTCATTTAAAATATTTTAAATAGTTGGGTTTTTTTTATTGTCAGTGGTAGTTTGCTGTGTATTGTGTTGTGTGAACTTGGCAAACTAACTAAAGGAAGCATGTCCCAGGTCTGGTTTGTGGGTGGTTGTCTGCTTAGTAATGAACTCTGCAGACCACATCAAGCTTTCTGCTTCCCACAGGTGTAGCATATGGACTGAAAGCAAACAGAGGTGTTAGTGTGTTGTTGTGTAGTTTCTATTGAAGCTGACATCATTTAATGCTGTTTCTGCATGCTGGTCAGTGCCATCCAGACAGCAGGTATGACTGAGCTTTTGAACCAGGAGAAGGTGTTTACCTTCTTCGCTCCCAACGACGATGCCTTCAATGCACTGCCGCAGGATGAACTCAGCAGGCTGATGTGTGAGTTTTATTCAACTACACAGCTTCTCTTCATTCACATTCTTAATTTATCCACATGGACACTTTCCACACACGTGTGTAAAGCGTCTCTCTTCTTTACAGCAGCTTATGCTGAGACAGCTCGTTCTCACTCCGGACGCGTAAAATAATGACGATTTGTCACGTCCCTTAACTTCTCATGCTGACACCTAAGGTACCCTTCCACATTTTTATGTGACGCTGTGGGTTGTCAATTCATTCCAATATGAACCCGCTCGCGGCGATCGGAGACGCTTCGAGCAGAGGCTCCAGCCATCCTTTTACTCCAATAATAACCCCGTCACGGCGAAACATGACACCGTGAAGCACAATCTAACTGGAGAACCGGGGACCCTCTCCGCGAACGGGTTTTTCTCCCTAATTTAATGCTTTCTTTTAATGACATCGTTAACATTTCTCAACAAAAACACATGAAAGTATCACTGATAATTCAACAATAAAAGCTTGGAGTCATTTGGCGCGGCTGCCCCTCTGTTGGTCTTCCATGGTCTCTTGTGTTCTGGGGGCCTCTGGATGTCTGGAGTTTTGATCTCCTCCATACCCGCTTCACACCCTGGAGGACGGGGCTGTGGCCCCCCCACACTCCCTAGCAGATCGTTACATGGAGAAACCTTTGGAATACAAGCGCGCTGATCCACACAGGTATGCACACGGGTGTTCACTGCTCGTAGACCCAAATTACACCTTTCTTGGCCGCTACTTCGAAGCACATCTGTCCTGCGTGCTGCACAACAACATTGAATATTTAGTATTTACTGCTGTTTACACTTAGCTAGATTAATGCGATGGTGTTGTGTTTAGTATGTTGCTTTGGTTTTTTTTGCTTGTTTTCTATTTTTCTCTCAACAGGTGATCCAGGAGATTTTTTTTTTTTTTTCTCCCCCCCTTTCTCACTGTCCCTCTCCCCTTCTGTTTTTCCTTTCCTTCCTCTTTCTTTCTCCCTTTCCTATCCCTCACTCATGTCTGTCCCGTCTGTAACATCTGAAAATAAAATATAATAAATAATAAAAACAAAGATCGACCAAATGGACCAATACGGCAATGCCACGATGATCCATTTGGCAAAGTAAATCCATTGGGTATCCTTGTTGGTCTTCAGACAACAATTCTGATGGCTAAAGAACCAAATGGGACAGGCAAAAAAAAAAAAATAATAATAATAACCCCGTCACGGCGAAACATGACACCGTGAAGCACAATCTAACTGGAGAACCGGGGACCCTCTCCGCGAACGGGTTTTTCTTCCTAATTTAATGCTTTCTTTTAATGACATCGTTAACATTTCTCAACAAAAACACATGAAAGTATCACTGATAATTCAACAGTAAAAGCTTGGAGTCATTTTTGACCAGGACATGTCCTTCAACGCACATATTAAACAAATATGTAAGACTGCTTTCTTCCATTTGCGCAACATCTCTAAAATTAGAAATATCCTGTCTCAGAGTGATGCTGAAAAACTAGTTCATGCATTTATTACTTCCAGGCTGGACTACTGCAATTCATTATTATCAGGATGTCCAAAAAACTCACTGAAAAGCCTCCAGCTAATCCAAAATGCTGCAGCAAGAGTCCTGACAGGGACTAGAAAGAGAGAGCAGATTTCTCCTGTTTTGGCTTCCCTTCATTGGCTTCCTGTTAAGTCCAGAATTGAATTCAAAATCCTGCTCCTCACATACAAGGTCTTAAATAATCAGGCCCCATCTTATCTTAATGACCTTGTAGTACCATATCACCCTATTAGAGCACTTTGCTCTCGCTCTGCAGGCCTACTTGTTGTTCCTGGAGTATTTAAAAGTAGAATGGGAGGGAGAGCCTTCAGTTTTCAGGCCCCACTTCTGTGGAACCAGCTTCCAGTTTGGATTCGGGAGACAGACACTATCTCTACTTTTAAGATTAGGCTTAAAACTTTCCTTTTTGCTAAAGCATATAGTTAGGGCTGGACCAGGTGACCCTGAATCCTCCCTTAGTTATGCTGCAATAGACGTAGGCTGCCGGGGGATTCCCATGATGCATTGAGTTTTTCCTTTCCAGTCACCTTTCTCACTCACTATGTATTAACAGACCTCTCTGCATTGAATCATATCTGTTATTAACCTCTGTCTCTCTTCCACAGCATGTCTTTATCCTGTCTTCCTTCTCTCACCCCAACCGGTCGCAGCAGATGGCCGCCCCTCCCTGAGCCTGGTTCTGCCGGAGGTTTCTTCCTGTTAAAAGGGAGTTTTTCCTTCCCACTGTCGCTTGCTCATAGGGGGTCATATGATTGTTGGGTTTTTCTCTGTATCTATGAAGCGCCTTGAGGCGACTTTTGTTGTGATTTGGCGCTATATAAATCAAATTGAATTGAATTGAATTAAAATCGCTTCATGTTTTGGCCACCACACAGTGTTTTCCAAACTGATTCACGATCTGAAAGTGTGCAGATCTAACGTACATAATCCTTTGTTAGGTTTATTATTTTCATTTCACACGTAAAACATTTATAGATTCATTCACCACTCCTGTTAGTTTGAGCTTCAGGCTGCTGACGAACTCCTTCAAGATATGCAGGTAACATTTTTAGTGGAATCAGTTGTTAAAGAGGGAACACGCTTGTCTAATATTTTGTACGGAGTAAACGTTATATTATTTTAAATTTTTTTTTAAAGTTTATGTCACATTAAGTTGGTTAACTTAAGCTGTTTGATAATCTTTGCTTTAATCATAGACTGTATTTTAGGCGTTCCCTTTTTTCCTTGTTAATTGCGTAGAATGATGCAGAGTGAACCTCAGCCAAGACCAGTGCGCTGGAAAAAACGTGACAGACAGGGAGCTTTTATTCCTCAAAGATCATCAACCACTCGAAGTACTAGTTGCATGCCACGTGCTCAGTGTTCACACAACCATTGATTTTATCTCACAACTTGTTTTCACCAAAGAATTTCAGTAAGTAAATATTCTTCAATTTTTTTCCCCCTCCAGTGTCCAGAGAGCAGCATCAATGTCCACGTGAAGAACCTAGTTATGTTGCCAGTGTCAACCCAACAAAAGGTACTTTACCTTCTTGTATTTATTGTGATTTCTGTTTACTTTTATATTTGTTGTTATAGTTGAGTTATGCAGGGCTTTTGTGCAGTCCTAAGAAACATACTGCCTAGAGTGTTTTTCACTTTGTGGAAGAGTTTCTTCCTTTCTTTCTTTTTTTTCTGTTAGTGTATGGTGCTTCATCAGGAGCTCCTTCAGTTGTTGGAGGATGGAGAAGAGGATGCAGCCATGACTTGTGAGACGTCGTCTGAGTCAGCTGCTACTCACTGGGCGATCAGAAATATGGTGTCCTTGCAAAAGTGGAAAGAGGCCAGGCCTTGTCTTATAGACAATATGTTAGCTACTCTGGATCCACAGTCACACCGTGTGTGTCAGTGTGGCAAACAAGTAGTTGTGAGGTGTCTGGACTGCCTGCCTCTTCCATTCCTTTGTGCTGACTGTGATATTGCAGTTCACACACGCTTTGTCCTGCACAACAGAGAGGCAGTAACAGGAGGGTTTTTGCAGCCTTCATCAGAGTTTCACAAGCCAATAGGTACGGTTTTTAAGTCTTATGCATTTCTTGCTTTGTATGAGTATGAGTGGGTGCTGTTATTGTATATTTATTGGAGTGGAGTGGAGTGCTGTAAAGTTTGAGGTGGACAGGATGTGCAAGGAGCCATGCTTTAGCTGCCCTGCCTGCACTCCAGACATGCTTGCCGTCTCAGTTGATGGAAACCGCAAGCTTTATCGCTTTCAGTCAAATGCAAGGTACGTTATGCATTGTGTACATAAGTCAAATATGGATTTGTAGAAAAATGTATTTTAATGTTTCTTTTCAAACAACTGTCACTGTGTTCGTTCAGCACTTCAGAGCAGGGGGACTTTGAAGGTGTCTTCATTGAAAAAGATGAGGAAGTTGCTGAGTTTGTGAAATACATCCAGAGACACACAAATCATGTAAGATACACATATATATATATATATTAGTGCTGTTAGCGTTAATCTTGTTAAAATGACGTTAATGCCATAACCATATACACATACACGTATCCAGTGATGCCCTCATGCAGACCGATATTTGGCCCTGGCAGAGCACAAGTGAACGTAAGCTCTTGATATATAAATATCCTTTTTAAACAAACTCCCAGTATCTGAGCAGTAGTTGAATGTTTTGTTCTTGAATCATAATATGCTACTATGTTTTCCCATCTGATGTTGTTAAACTGTAGCTGCTGCTGACCTCCGGACAAAGAGAAAAGTCTTTGAGAAGGTGATGGCTGTGAGGCGCCTGAGAGAGGAGGAGATGATCCTTTGCAGGGAGATGCGGCATCACTGGACAGTGTTGCGAATGCCATCTGTGGTGTTGGGAACAATCTCCTCAGACTGTAAGCACTTTATTTATTTATTAATTTTTTGATGAATCGATTGAAAATAAGAGCAGATGCTAAAGTCTTACTGGATCTTTTACCTATATCTAGATTGCTAGCTAACACTGCCTTCTCCCTTTTAAAAAAATGTTTAATTACAGCATCCTAATTCCTTGTGTTTATGAGGTGAGGTTTTTTTTTTGTTTGTTTGTTTGTTTTTTAACTTTTCTCATATTTATTTGTTTTGTTCTTTTTACAGCCTCCTTTGTTGGCATGTCGGAGGATGCACAGAAGGGACTCTGTAGCCTGGTTTTAGAAAACAAAGTGAACTGAAAGCTGAAATGCTCAAAGTAAAGGACGTGTACAAGAGAATCCTCAGCCACCAACCACTCCTGGAAATGGACTCGGAGGAGGACATTCCAGACGATGCCACTGAGAGTGATTTGAGCACTTCTGCTGAAGACTGATTGTGTCATCATTGATGTTATGTTTGGTAAAATAAAAAGTTAATCACATCTCTGTTTAATGTGATTTTTCAACAGACATTTTACATTTTGAGAAGAAAAATGGAATTTCCTTGGTGCAGTTGTTTACCCTGAATCATTATTTCCCATCTAATTTAATGACTAGTGTACATGTTCAGATACGATAACATAATTTAATTTATGGGATGCTTTCTGGGCTGCTCAAATGATCACAAAATTTAAAAGCACCAGGCAGCACACTCACAAGTACATTTTTTGTTCAGTGTTTTGTCGAAGAAATCAACAAGTACAATTGAGATGTTTGCTGTAGTGGTGTGTTTGTTAAGAAGCATGCCAGCACACCGGTGAAGTGACAGTCCCAGAATGCACCCGAGCCAGTGACTCGCCCCAGAGCAAATGAAATTGCTTATCTAGAAAGACAACCGTCATCAAAGAAGAAGTAAAAGAGTAGGAAACAAATGGTAAGGGAAGGTACTGTGGGGTAGGAAAGAAAGGCCAGAGCTGTGCAAAATGACCTCCAGCAGGCTACAAATGTGCACGTCTGCTCAAACGGTCAGAAACCGACTCCATGAGGGTGGTATGAGGGCCCGACGTCCACAGGTGGGGTTGTGCTTACAGCCCAACACCGTGCCGGATGTTTGGCATTTGCCAGACAACACAAAGATTGGCAACTTTGCCACTGGCGCCCTGTGCTCCTCACAGATGAAAGCAGGTTCACACTGAGCACTTGTGACAGAGTCTGGGGACGCCGTGGAGAACCTTCTGCTGCCTGCAACATCCTCCAGCATGAGTTTGGCAGTGGGTCAGTTTTGGTGTGGGGTGGCATTTCTTTGGGGAGCTGCACAGCCCTCCATGTGTTCGGCAGAGGTAGCCTGACTGCCATTAGGTACTGAGATGAGATCCTCAGACCCCTTGTGAGACCATATGCTGGTGCGGTTGGCCCCGGGTTCCTCCTAATGCAAGACAATCCTAGACCTCATGTGGCTGGAGTGTGTCAGCAGTTCCTGCAAGATGAAGGCAATGATGCTGTGGACTGGCCCGCCCATTCCCCAGACCTGAATCCAATTGAGGACATCTGGGACATCATGTCTCGCTCCATCCACCAACTGCACCACAAAATGTCCAGGAGTGGGCAGATGCTTTAGTCCTGGAGTCTGGGAGGAGATCCATCAGGAGAGCATCTGCCACTTCATCAGGAGCATGTCCAGGTGTTGTAGGGAGGTCATACAGGCATGTGGAGGCCACACAGACTAGTGAGCCTCATTTTGACATGTTTTAAGAACATTACATAAAACCAAATTAATGATTCTGTATTGCATTGATCAAGGAACCAACCCAATAGGAGCTAAAGGAATCCTCTTGACATTACTTCACTCAGTAAGTTTATACTATGTTTAATGTGCATTTTCTTCATCAGTTTTGAACATAACATGTTAGCGCTCCCTGGTCCTTTTTGGAGACAGATCCTGAGACAGCAGGCAGCTATGGAGAACTCGTGTCAGCTGTGGTAATTAAGGAATACTTTGATTTAATATTGATTTCATGACAACTATCCTCAGGCACATATTCCTGGATATATATGATGACATAAGTAAAGTCCCATTTTACAATCATTGCCTTCTTTGATCTGACTTATTGCCTCAGACTTTGGCCCTGTGTCCCCAAAAGTATAGAAAATCCATGACACTGAGTAAGAGGCCTTTATCATGTTATAAGTGAGAGAGTTTGGTGTAACAGTGGTTGAACATGCCAAATCAATCCACAACATACTGCCATTCCCCAGCTGTAACCTGCATATGCATCAAACCAAAATCCAGTATCATAGACATAAAGATGAGGTTAAAGGGGTTGTATCATTTTGCCAGATAGCTTCATCCCAAAAAAGATAAACATTCTTCAAAAACAAAAGTTTGTGAATATTTGCTGTATTGCCAGGCCTAAACCAACCTGTTAAACTTATCAAATTATTGTCATAGATACGAACCTATTGATTGAAACAGAATAATCCATTGAAGCCTCCATCATCATCCACGATCACTGTTACTGTTCAGATTATTTCATCTCTGTTTTCCTCTAGAATGTTTTGAAAATCAGCATTTGATCAACAGACTTTTTAAAAGTTTATTTTGATCCTATTGTTTACGTGTGTAATTGCATTTTTATTGAAATTATGACAGGAAAACCCTTAATCAAATTGTATCTTTGATATCTAATAATAATATTAACAATAATGTTACATATGTAATATGTACACAATAATAATGTGCAAACAAACAAGAAAAATAGCAAAAAATGTCAATTTTTTTCTAATACCCTGTATATAAAAACCACATATGACCACAACTCCAAATGTGCAATTGTCACTGCATCTAAACATGACATATTACAAAAAGGTAGAAACATATAATATACAATATGTTCTGAAGCTGGTACTGGTGCAGTTAACTTTGCTTTAGGCTCCCATACACAGTAGGTGTTACTTACCTTACGTGCAGTGCAGTATTACTTTACCTTGTAATATGTTATAATAAGCAAGTCACTTCTATATTTATGAGGATGTAGACAATAATGTTGGCTGATATGTAAAACTATGAGATGTCGAGTGCAGGGAAGATATTATTGATGGATCAGATTCATGAATGTGTTAGGTACTTAAGCCACAATTAGAGAGTGAAACAGAGACTGACACTGGTTGAAATGTATAGTAAATATTTTATTTTGAACTTTTATGCTGAACTACAAGCTGTGAACTGTGCGATCTCTGCGACCTGTGGTGCCTGGTTTACTGTGTGTAAAACTGCGCAGGTTCCCATGTGTCATCCCACACTTTGCCACTGTCAGGAGAAAAACATAACAAAGAACAACCACACACAAAATAGGACAATTTAGGTTGTGACATATGACAATTTTTTAGGATGAAATATCTTCTATATTCATGTCATGCTTTATACACCTTCATTGTAATATAAATGAATCAAATCAAGTCAGACAGTAATAATATGTGTAGTAGATGTCAAGCAGGACCACAGCAGCAGCCACGATCCATCAGAACCTGCTGGATGAGAGAGCACAGAAACTCCAGGGAAGAAGTTTAGTTAGTAACATGCATGAACTGCATTACTGGGACATGTATGTTTACAGATGGTGAGGGAGAGGGGGAGAGTTTTCAGTAAAACGAGACGCGACTGCATCTTCAACCAATACTGAGCCTGCATAACCCTGAAAGAGACAGACAGAGAGAGGGGGGGGGGACACTAACCCCCAGCAGTCTGGTCCCATTACAGCATAACTAAGGGCTGAGCTGAACCAGCCCTAACTATAAGCTCTATAAAGAAGTAAAGTCTTATGCCTACTCTTAAAAGTGTTGACCATGTCCACCTCCAAATCTCATAATGGACTTTGGAGGTGGACAGCTATCAAGCTCCTCACAGAAGAGGAGCTCGATAGCTAAAAGCTCTCAATTTACTTTAGTCCAAATACATGAATTCAAATTGAGGTGATAACTATTTATCAACAATATGAATGTCTGTTCCTGTCCAACAAAGTTGTTACTACATACCATGTTGAGCAAGGCTTCCACTTGACTTTAACTTCTTCTTTTTCCTGAAAAACATGATATAAACAAACAATTAATTAAGAAAGACATGCAAGTTGCATACAAAAAGGAGCTTATAAACATTTGTGTACTATTGAATGGCTCAATAAAAACATAAGAACCACTACAATGCGTGTACTGCCAGCATCGAGTGCATGTTAGCAAAGCAACACTGCTTACATTGTGGCTCACAAGCAAAACTAACTGAAGCAGATGTTACTGAATGGGAAGGAGCACCTCCACATCAATCACTCCTTCTGAGCATGATGTCAGGAGGACTTTAAAGAACGTAAACATCAGGAAGGCAGCACGACTAGGTCGTATCAGGTGGTCTGTTCTTATTTAATGTCCTATTTGGAGTGAAATCCTGACTCAGTGGCTGAATTAGTGTAGATTCATCAAATACAAAAGCTTATGGATATTCAGTCAGGCACAGTTCAAATCCAGGAAGTCCAAAGACGCAAACAAATCTGCACAACAGCAGGCTAAATTACTTACATTTACAACTCTCCTGTCTACTATCTCTTCATATTTGAAAATCTTCTGTGTACGGTGTTTTCGGCATTCTGAAAAATAACAAATGAAATATTTACATGAGTTCTGTAAAACTGGAAAAAAAATGCAAAAATTAAGAAAAAGAGATCTTAACAAACTTAACGAACATGTCATGTGTTTCGTACATTTACAATACCATAACGTCTAACCTTTCCTTGTCCTTTTTTTGTTTGGGACATCCGAGGTGTACACAGTAGAAATTGAGGGAGATGCAGGATGTGGAGATGAAGAGGAGGATGCAGGAGGAAGCAGAGATGAAGAGGAGGATGCAGGAGGAAGCAGAGACAGAGAGGAATATGCAGGAGGAAGCAGAGATGAAGAGGAGGATGCAGGAGGAAGCAGAGATGAAGAGGAGGATGCAAGAGGAAGCAGAGACGGAGAGAAGGATGCAGGAGGAAGCAGAGACGGAGAGGAGGATGCAGGAGGAAGCAGAGATGAAGAGGAGGATGCAAGAGGAAGCAGAGATGAAGAGGAGGATGCAGGAGGAAGCAGAGACAGAGAGGAAGATGCAGAGGAAGCACAGACGAAGAGGAGGAAGCAGAGATGGAGAGGAGGATGCAGGAGGAAGCAGAGATGAAGAGGAGGATGCAAGAGGAAGCAGAGACGAAGAGGAGGATGCAGGAGGAAGCAGAGACAGAGAGAAAGATGCAGGAGGAAGCAGAGATGAAGAGGAGGATGCAGGAGGAAGCAGAGACAGAGAGGAAGATGCAAGAGGAAGCACAGACGGAGAGGAGGATGAAAGAGGAAGCACAGACGAAGAGGAGGAAGCACAGACAGAGAGAAAGATGCAGGAGGAAGCACAGACGAAGAGGAGGAAGCAAAGATGGAGAGGAGGATGCAGGAGGAAGCAGAGATGAAGAGGAGGATGCAGGAGGCTGACAGAGGGAAGATGTTGGTACAGGCTCTAAATGAAGAATAAATTCCTCGTTTAGAGCCTCTGGGTCTGGGACTGGTCCAGCATCGACACTGTCAGCAGAGGATGGTCCAGCTGCTGGTGTAGACCTTTTAGCAGGAGGTGAAGCTTGTAATTCTGAAAAATTTTAAATATTAAACATTCATTAAAATGGGTTGAAAAAATGTACAGTACACATAAACACATAATAAGTAGCCCAAACTTTAATAATATGTCTGCATTAGGTGCATAGTAATTACATAAATTGCAAAAAAGTGCAATAAACTACAAAAAAATTGAAAATCGTTTTTGTTTTTTTAACATATATTTCTAGTTAGAGAAATTTAAGAGGCTTATCCCTCAAAACTGTAAATACAAAAAAGTTACACAAACTAGTTTCCCACCACAGGAAATTTATTTTGAGTGTCTTCATAGTTTTATTTTTGAAATACACCAATTTTTATATACTGCAGGAAAAACGAAAATAAATATTATAGTGCAAATTTGCAAAATAACAGCATATGCATCAAAATAAACTATTTCCAGCAGTGCAATATGAGTCTTAAGCATCCCAGAAACGACACAGAAAGTCATAAAGTCAAACATAACTTTTTAAAACACATAACAAGTAAAACACAAGGTCATAAGGCCCCGATCGTAAAAAACTACATTTCCGCAAAATTACGTCACTTCCGGTTTCGGGCAGGTCATGCGGTCATGTGATAGTTCGCGCTGATGGACGTAGGAAGTGTTACAAACAGCTGATGGATCGGCGAAGCGTGTTTCTGGAATATCATGTTTTTGTTGCTGCAAGTGATTTTTATGCAGTTTTTGCAAAGCTATATGTGGAAGGAAACTGTGACCTAGGACAAGCTGATGGCATAAGATGTAAGTACAACTCCTCCAGTTTCATATGCAAAAAAAATTATTGCGCTAGCTTACTTGGTTGCAGAGCTACCGGGATTTAAAAATAGTTACGCAAAACAGAGCGTGCCCGCTCCGATCGGCTGTAAAGGGTTAATAAAGTTTAATATTTTGGAAAAAAAATGTTGGCAAAGAGAGGAAGTGACGTAAGATTTGCGCATGCGGGGTACCGATCGGGTTTCCGGTAAGGATCGGGTAGCGTTGAAACTCTGTCGTGCTAGCTAGCACGCAGTATGAGTCATTGTAACTGTCAGCACAACGAAAATAAACTACACCTAAACTCGGTTTATATCTGACCCAAATAGAGTGCAGTTCATAACTTCTTACCTGAAATTCAGTTCACCTCACGCTCCGACCGGCAGCCGCCTGCTTCTCCTGCCTTCGGTTTCCCTGATCCGGGATTGAGCTCTGCGTTAGCCACCACCGGTCGATCGGCGGCCGCCTCGCCGGTGGCTAGCTGCCCTGTGTTGTAGCTCCGCGTTAGCCACCACCAAAAAGCTCAGTTATTTTTTCCACATCGACCAGCATCATCGGCCCATATAAACGAAAAATAAGTCCAGCTAAGACAAACACTGTTTGCGAGCGATCGGGGGTGAAAGGAGCCTCACTGAAAGGGTGTTTTTTAGCGAAGGGTCGCTAGCCGGCTAGCATGAGAACGGGTTGGTACAGACAGTATTCTCCAAAGAGTTGTTGTGTTGTATAATTTGTCTCCTGTCCTAATTTCCTCTCTCCCTGAGGACACTCCAGGTCCAAGCGCAGCAATGGGTAACCAAGAGTTTCCAGAAAGTCAGCCGCCCACAACAGGGAGAAAGAGGAAAAGAGACCGAAATGATGAGCTGCTAGACCTCATCAGAGAGGAGAGCGCAACAGAACAGGTCACATGACAGCACAGCATTTTCTCTGCATTTTCTACCCACAGTTTGAACTAAATAACAAATAACACAACCTACACAAACTGAAAACAAACAGAAATCACAGAGTAAAATTTGAAAACTTTTATTGATGTTAATTTAAAAGTTATTTAAAAAAAGAAAACCCATATAAAGTAAAAAAAAAAGTAAAAAAAAAATCGTAAAAATAAATAAAAAGAAAGGAAAAAAAAAAGAAAACCCAAACAGACAAACCCCTCTGAGCAAGCAATAGGCGACAGTGGGAAGGAAAAACTCCATTTTAACAGGGAGAAACCTCCGACAGAACCGGGCTCTGTGAGGGGACAGCCATCTGCCTCGACTGGTCAATGGGTTCTCATAAGTGACTCGATCAATTTAAAAAGAGCCATTCTAATTGTAAAAATAACCAATTTAAAATCCAGTTAGTTTTCTAGGATTCAAGCAAACTACATTAAACCCGGAGGGAGCCCTAGCTGCAGATTGTTAAAGATATCAACTTGAATATTCCGGGCAGTATTTTCATTCCTGACATTAATGGTATTAGTGCCACCAAAGGAATTGTTTACTATGTTCACAACCGTACTTTGCTGTGAAATAGCAGGTTGCCCCTGGTTTGAATCTTCTGTGTCTGAGTCATCTGGGCTCCCCATACAGCACACACACAAGCATGCAAACAGGTTTTTGCAATTTTGATTGTTTGGCCTAGATTCAGGTTCAGGAGCTGGGTCCTGTGTTGGTGACGGTGTGTGGGTGACAGTTGATGCTTTATTGGCCATCAACTGGCCATCAACTTTGCATTTTTGATTATTGAATCTAGATTCCAGTTCAGGTGGTGTCTCCTGTGTTGGGCTGGTGACAGTTGATGGTTTATTGGCCATTGCGTTTTAATATCTATTTGCAGATAATTTGTTTTCTCCGTTTGTTAAAACTAGCGTGTTACGTTTCGGTGTTGTCAGTGTGTTGTTTTTGGCGTGACTGTTATGTGTTTCCTGTGTTACTTTGAAAGTCTGTGTTATCTTAGTCTTTTTAGTTTACGTTTCCCTGTCTCGTCAGTTCTGAGTTGCCCCAGCTGTGTTTCCCTCTTGTTGTCCATTTTCCTGATTGCTCCCTCTAGGTATTTAAACCCTGTGTTTCAGTGTGTCATGGCCGGGGTGTAACATATGGGGGCTCGTCCGGGATTGCCTTCGCTGGGGGGTCTGGGGACCGCCCCAGCCTTTGTCGTCGCTGGAGGGTCCGAGGGACCGCTCCAGCCTTCGTCGTCTGCTGGAGGGTCAGTGGGACCGCTCCAGCCTTCATCAGCTTCGTCTGCCTTCGCTGAGGGGAGGGTCCGTGGGACCGCCCCAGCCTTTGTCGTCGCTGGAGGGTCCGTGGGACCGCTCCAGCCTTCATCCGCCTTCGCTGGAGGGTCCGTGGGACCGCTCCAGCCTTCATCCGCCTTCGCTGGAGGGTCCGAGGGACCGCTCCAGCCTTCGTCGTCTGCTGGAGGGTCAGTGGGACCGCTCCAGCCTTCATCAGCTTCGTCTGCCTTCGCTGAGGGGAGGGTCCGTGGGACCGCCCCAGCCTTTGTCGTCGCTGGAGGGTCCGTGGGACCGCTCCAGCCTTCATCCGCCTTCGCTGGAGGGTCCGTGGTACCGCTCCAGCCTTCGTCGGCTTCGTCTGTCTGGATCAAACTTTTCACTTGGTGTTAAATGTTTGATTTTTGGGTGGGGGGAACTGTTACGTTTCGGTGTTGTCAGTGTGTTGTTTTTGGCGTGACTGTTATGTGTTTCCTGTGTTACTTTGAAAGTCTGTGTTATCTTAGTCTTTTTTGTTTACGTTTCCCTGTCTCGTCAGTTCTGAGTTGCCCCAGCTGTGTTTCCCTCTTGTTGTCCATTTTCCTGATTGCTCCCTCTAGGTATTTAAACCCTGTGTTTCAGTGTGTCATGGTCGCGATCTCCCCCGTGTTGTAAATAGTTTGGTGTTTTGTTGTAAATAAATAGTTTGTTGTAAATAGATTTGTCGATACTTTCGTTTCGGGATTTTGGTGGTGAGCTTTAGTGGGGGTTTTTTGTGTGTGTTTTTTTTTTCCTTTATTTTTACTTTTTTCGTGTTGCACTCCGGTTGCCTAGGCCGGGGTGTTCCTGCAGAGGGCTATTTATAGACTTAAATCCTTTGAAGTGTATGACGTCACTGAAGCCTTTGCTCTAAGCCCCGCCCATTTCGAGAAAAAAAAAGAATGCGCTCGAAGTGTGTGGCGTGTTTGTATATGACATATATCACTAATATCCATAATACCACGGAAACACCTGACAACTCAGAGGATTATGCATCGCTGGCAGATCAAATTCAGGCTGTGATTCTACAGAAAGAAATGGATTTGTTAAACATCCCAGAAAATAGCACAACAACAGTGGCCTCAAAGGAGACAGAAACAGCTCCTGAACGTGCACAGACCTCTAACACAGTTGACCGCATCATGGAAAATCTAATCTGTGTGCCAGTTGTTATTGTACAGAAAGCAACAGTCAACGTGAACAGCACAGCAGAAAATTCCGCTGGTGCCACACTTATCACTAATGTCCAAAATACCACGGAAAGACCTGAAAACTCAGAGGATAATGCATCGCTGGCAGATCAAATTCAGGCTGTGATTCTACAGAAAACAAGGGATTTGTTCAACATCAGGGAAAATAGCACAACAACAGTGGCCTCAAAGGAGACACAGACAGCTCCTGAACAACAGAAAACAACAGACAACATGAACAACACAGCAGAAAATGTTGCCACAAATATCATTGATACAACTGACGAGCCCAGAACTCTAATAGACAAGAAAAACCGTGACACCACGCAGGCTGTAGATAAAGCAGGAACCTCTTTGGAAAATAATGTAACCCCAAAGAATTCCTCTGCTCAACATGAAGCCAGCATGCAAAATCAATTCAAAAAACACCCTTTGGCAGCAAAGGATGAATTGCCTCAAAACAAAGAAAAATACAGATTTTTTGTGGAAATATGTATGGAAGAACTAGTTAAGCGGGTTATAAAAAAATCAGGTAAAGTCACAAGTCCAGAAAGAGTTTTAGCCATCTACAAGAGGCTTAGCAAAAAGATCTGGGCTAAGATCGGGGATGAAATTGATCAAATCCCCTTAAGGAAGTTCAAAAACTTTGAGAAGGTGATTTTCAAAGCCCTGTGTAAACAGTGGCAAGAGGCAGAAGTAGTTCTGCGAAACATGGAATTAAATGAACCAACAGTCGACAATACGATTGTTAAAATTTTCACAGAAGAGGCAGCCAAACTCTCGAAGAAGCCAAGTTGCATACGTCGGTTTTTCTCATCTATAGGCCGACTGTTTTGTTTCACCAGGAGACAAAACAAGGTTGATGCACTGTAAAATGGTAAATGGCCTGTATTTGTGTAGCGCTTTCCTAGTCCCTAAGAACCCCAAAGCGCTTCACGCGTCCAGTCATCCACCCATTCACACACACATTCACACACTGGTGATGGCAAGCTACGTTGTAGCCACAGCCGCCCTGGGGCGCACTGACAGAGGCGAGGCTGCCGGACACTGGCGCCGCCGGGCCCTCTGACCACCACCAGTAGGCGTAGGGTGAAGTGTCTTGAGCCACGATCGCCCCTGATGCACTGTAGAAAAAATTGTGATAACCCCTTGGAACGGTCGCGGCAGATGGCTGTCCCCTCACTGAGCCTGGTTCTGCCGGAAGTTTCTTCCTCTTAAAAGGGAGTTTTTCTTCCCCACTGTCGCCAAGTGCTTGCTCAGAGGGGTTTTTCTGTTGGGGTTTTCTTTTTAATAACTTTTAAAAAAGTTAACATCAATAAAAGTTATTAAATTTTACACTGATTTCTGTTTTTTTATTGTCTATAAGTTGAATAAATACATTTGTTATTTCTTACTCAGTTCAAACTGTGGGTAGAAAATGCTGTGCTGTCATGTGACCTGTTCACACACACACACACACACACACACACCAACATTGGTTTGATTAAACAAAAAAAGGAACAATTTAAAAAGTTTTCACACACATTTCTTTTTCTCCAGACATGAATGACACCAGAAAATCACTTTCAGATCCTCTCATGGCAATGCAGCAGAGGATTTAACACATGACCTTTGACCCTCTCTAGAGAACCTCTGCTTTTCTTCTTCTCGTCCCCCCACTTGGCAGCATTACTGCCTCCGGCTGATCATCTTGCTTCTCCCCCTGCAGAGTTTGGAATCTGGTGTGAGAAGAGACGCCACCGCTCAACAGCATGCTCTCACCCAGGTGATACTTGAGCATACCTGACAGCTGCTGAGGGTCACCTGGACACAGAAACACAAACAGGTCTGATCACATTTCCTTCTTCATGCTAAGCTCTGCTATAAGCCACAACTTGCTTTGCCCCATGTTTGTAGATGACTGGAATCAGAGCAGAGTCTCTGCATGTCTTTATTAGGGTGGAAGCTGCTACTGATATTTGTGCAGCAGACTAAACAAACAGTTTGTGAACATTCAGCATGTTCAGTCCAATCAAAAAGCAGGAAAATAGCCCCACTGAGAAATCTCTACAAGGCACCGCTGAGAGGTGCCATGTAGAGATTCATACATTCGGTCTTCATACTCGACTCCAGATCTGGACTTGTGTTGAACTCGACTGAGGTGGTCTGATCAGACACAGCGCTGCTCTTCACTGCAGCTGTCCACAAATCACAGAGGAAGTCAGGAGTGTTTTTACCTCGTCTAGCTGCCTCTGTGTGTGTGTGTGTGTCTCTTTAATTCATTTTTCTTTGTAAGCTACAGAGACCTTCACAGGACAATAATTGATCCTCGTGTTCGCATGAAATCACTAAATACATGCAGCAAAGCCCAGAGGACACAGGTAACCGATACAGGAGACTTTTCCTGCCCTTCCAGGGAGAAAGTCGATTTCTTCAGTTATACTTCCTGTTGTTTTTTTTGGTTTTTACGTTGAAGATTTTAGATGTTTGGCTTTTAATTCTGGTACTCCTGTTTTAATTTCAAGGCCTGAGGTTGTTCTTCTTGCACCCGTGGACAGAATCGTCTGTTTTTATAGTTTTATAGTTGTTTTGGAGTCAATTTTGCTTCAGTTAGTTCATTTAAAATATTTTAAATAGTTGGGTTTTTTTTATTGTCAGTGGTAGTTTGCTGTGTATTGTGTTGTGTGAACTTGGCAAACTAACTAAAGGAAGCATGTCCCAGGTCTGGTTTGTGGGTGGTTGTCTGCTTAGTAATGAACTCTGCAGACCACATCAAGCTTTCTGCTTCCCACAGGTGTAGCATATGGACTGAAAGCAAACAGAGGTGTTAGTGTGTTGTTGTGTAGTTTCTATTGAAGCTGACATCATTTAATGCTGTTTCTGCATGCTGGTCAGTGCCATCCAGACAGCAGGTATGACTGAGCTTTTGAACCAGGAGAAGGTGTTTACCTTCTTCGCTCCCAACGACGATGCCTTCAATGCACTGCCGCAGGATGAACTCAGCAGGCTGATGTGTGAGTTTTATTCAACTACACAGCTTCTCTTCATTCACATTCTTAATTTATCCACATGGACACTTTCCACACACGTGTGTAAAGCGTCTCTCTTCTTTACAGCAGCTTATGCTGAGACAGCTCGTTCTCACTCCGGACGCGTAAAATAATGACGATTTGTCACGTCCCTTAACTTCTCATGCTGACACCTAAGGTACCCTTCCACATTTTTATGTGACGCTGTGGGTTGTCAATTCATTCCAATATGAACCCGCTCGCGGCGATCGGAGACGCTTCGAGCAGAGGCTCCAGCCATCCTTTTACTCCAATAATAACCCCGTCACGGCGAAACATGACACCGTGAAGCACAATCTAACTGGAGAACCGGGGACCCTCTCCGCGAACGGGTTTTTCTCCCTAATTTAATGCTTTCTTTTAATGACATCGTTAACATTTCTCAACAAAAACACATGAAAGTATCACTGATAATTCAACAATAAAAGCTTGGAGTCATTTGGCGCGGCTGCCCCTCTGTTGGTCTTCCATGGTCTCTTGTGTTCTGGGGGCCTCTGGATGTCTGGAGTTTTGATCTCCTCCATACCCGCTTCACACCCTGGAGGACGGGGCTGTGGCCCCCCCACACTCCCTAGCAGATCGTTACATGGAGAAACCTTTGGAATACAAGCGCGCTGATCCACACAGGTATGCACACGGGTGTTCACTGCTCGTAGACCCAAATTACACCTTTCTTGGCCGCTACTTCGAAGCACATCTGTCCTGCGTGCTGCACAACAACATTGAATATTTAGTATTTACTGCTGTTTACACTTAGCTAGATTAATGCGATGGTGTTGTGTTTAGTATGTTGCTTTGGTTTTTTTTGCTTGTTTTCTATTTTTCTCTCAACAGGTGATCCAGGAGATTTTTATTTTTTTTTCTCCCCCCCTTTCTCACTGTCCCTCTCCCCTTCTGTTTTTCCTTTCCTTCCTCTTTCTTTCTCCCTTTCCTATCCCTCACTCATGTCTGTCCCGTCTGTAACATCTGAAAATAAAATATAATAAATAATAAAAACAAAGATCGACCAAATGGACCAATACGGCAATGCCACGATGATCCATTTGGCAAAGTAAATCCATTGGGTATCCTTGTTGGTCTTCAGACAACAATTCTGATGGCTAAAGAACCAAATGGGACAGGCAAAAAAAAAAAAATAATAATAATAACCCCGTCACGGCGAAACATGACACCGTGAAGCACAATCTAACTGGAGAACCGGGGACCCTCTCCGCGAACGGGTTTTTCTTCCTAATTTAATGCTTTCTTTTAATGACATCGTTAACATTTCTCAACAAAAACACATGAAAGTATCACTGATAATTCAACAGTAAAAGCTTGGAGTCATTTTTGACCAGGACATGTCCTTCAACGCACATATTAAACAAATATGTAAGACTGCTTTCTTCCATTTGCGCAACATCTCTAAAATTAGAAATATCCTGTCTCAGAGTGATGCTGAAAAACTAGTTCATGCATTTATTACTTCCAGGCTGGACTACTGCAATTCATTATTATCAGGATGTCCAAAAAACTCACTGAAAAGCCTCCAGCTAATCCAAAATGCTGCAGCAAGAGTCCTGACAGGGACTAGAAAGAGAGAGCAGATTTCTCCTGTTTTGGCTTCCCTTCATTGGCTTCCTGTTAAGTCCAGAATTGAATTCAAAATCCTGCTCCTCACATACAAGGTCTTAAATAATCAGGCCCCATCTTATCTTAATGACCTTGTAGTACCATATCACCCTATTAGAGCACTTTGCTCTCGCTCTGCAGGCCTACTTGTTGTTCCTGGAGTATTTAAAAGTAGAATGGGAGGGAGAGCCTTCAGTTTTCAGGCCCCACTTCTGTGGAACCAGCTTCCAGTTTGGATTCGGGAGACAGACACTATCTCTACTTTTAAGATTAGGCTTAAAACTTTCCTTTTTGCTAAAGCATATAGTTAGGGCTGGACCAGGTGACCCTGAATCCTCCCTTAGTTATGCTGCAATAGACGTAGGCTGCCGGGGGATTCCCATGATGCATTGAGTTTTTCCTTTCCAGTCACCTTTCTCACTCACTATGTATTAACAGACCTCTCTGCATTGAATCATATCTGTTATTAACCTCTGTCTCTCTTCCACAGCATGTCTTTATCCTGTCTTCCTTCTCTCACCCCAACCGGTCGCAGCAGATGGCCGCCCCTCCCTGAGCCTGGTTCTGCCGGAGGTTTCTTCCTGTTAAAAGGGAGTTTTTCCTTCCCACTGTCGCTTGCTCATAGGGGGTCATATGATTGTTGGGTTTTTCTCTGTATCTATGAAGCGCCTTGAGGCGACTTTTGTTGTGATTTGGCGCTATATAAATCAAATTGAATTGAATTGAATTAAAATCGCTTCATGTTTTGGCCACCACACAGTGTTTTCCAAACTGATTCACGATCTGAAAGTGTGCAGATCTAACGTACATAATCCTTTGTTAGGTTTATTATTTTCATTTCACACGTAAAACATTTATAGATTCATTCACCACTCCTGTTAGTTTGAGCTTCAGGCTGCTGACGAACTCCTTCAAGATATGCAGGTAACATTTTTAGTGGAATCAGTTGTTAAAGAGGGAACACGCTTGTCTAATATTTTGTACGGAGTAAACGTTATATTATTTTAAATTTTTTTTTAAAGTTTATGTCACATTAAGTTGGTTAACTTAAGCTGTTTGATAATCTTTGCTTTAATCATAGACTGTATTTTAGGCGTTCCCTTTTTTCCTTGTTAATTGCGTAGAATGATGCAGAGTGAACCTCAGCCAAGACCAGTGCGCTGGAAAAAACGTGACAGACAGGGAGCTTTTATTCCTCAAAGATCATCAACCACTCGAAGTACTAGTTGCATGCCACGTGCTCAGTGTTCACACAACCATTGATTTTATCTCACAACTTGTTTTCACCAAAGAATTTCAGTAAGTAAATATTCTTCAATTTTTTTCCCCCTCCAGTGTCCAGAGAGCAGCATCAATGTCCACGTGAAGAACCTAGTTATGTTGCCAGTGTCAACCCAACAAAAGGTACTTTACCTTCTTGTATTTATTGTGATTTCTGTTTACTTTTATATTTGTTGTTATAGTTGAGTTATGCAGGGCTTTTGTGCAGTCCTAAGAAACATACTGCCTAGAGTGTTTTTCACTTTGTGGAAGAGTTTCTTCCTTTCTTTCTTTTTTTTCTGTTAGTGTATGGTGCTTCATCAGGAGCTCCTTCAGTTGTTGGAGGATGGAGAAGAGGATGCAGCCATGACTTGTGAGACGTCGTCTGAGTCAGCTGCTACTCACTGGGCGATCAGAAATATGGTGTCCTTGCAAAAGTGGAAAGAGGCCAGGCCTTGTCTTATAGACAATATGTTAGCTACTCTGGATCCACAGTCACACCGTGTGTGTCAGTGTGGCAAACAAGTAGTTGTGAGGTGTCTGGACTGCCTGCCTCTTCCATTCCTTTGTGCTGACTGTGATATTGCAGTTCACACACGCTTTGTCCTGCACAACAGAGAGGCAGTAACAGGAGGGTTTTTGCAGCCTTCATCAGAGTTTCACAAGCCAATAGGTACGGTTTTTAAGTCTTATGCATTTCTTGCTTTGTATGAGTATGAGTGGGTGCTGTTATTGTATATTTATTGGAGTGGAGTGGAGTGCTGTAAAGTTTGAGGTGGACAGGATGTGCAAGGAGCCATGCTTTAGCTGCCCTGCCTGCACTCCAGACATGCTTGCCGTCTCAGTTGATGGAAACCGCAAGCTTTATCGCTTTCAGTCAAATGCAAGGTACGTTATGCATTGTGTACATAAGTCAAATATGGATTTGTAGAAAAATGTATTTTAATGTTTCTTTTCAAACAACTGTCACTGTGTTCGTTCAGCACTTCAGAGCAGGGGGACTTTGAAGGTGTCTTCATTGAAAAAGATGAGGAAGTTGCTGAGTTTGTGAAATACATCCAGAGACACACAAATCATGTAAGATACACATATATATATATATATTAGTGCTGTTAGCGTTAATCTTGTTAAAATGACGTTAATGCCATAACCATATACACATACACGTATCCAGTGATGCCCTCATGCAGACCGATATTTGGCCCTGGCAGAGCACAAGTGAACGTAAGCTCTTGATATATAAATATCCTTTTTAAACAAACTCCCAGTATCTGAGCAGTAGTTGAATGTTTTGTTCTTGAATCATAATATGCTACTATGTTTTCCCATCTGATGTTGTTAAACTGTAGCTGCTGCTGACCTCCGGACAAAGAGAAAAGTCTTTGAGAAGGTGATGGCTGTGAGGCGCCTGAGAGAGGAGGAGATGATCCTTTGCAGGGAGATGCGGCATCACTGGACAGTGTTGCGAATGCCATCTGTGGTGTTGGGAACAATCTCCTCAGACTGTAAGCACTTTATTTATTTATTAATTTTTTGATGAATCGATTGAAAATAAGAGCAGATGCTAAAGTCTTACTGGATCTTTTACCTATATCTAGATTGCTAGCTAACACTGCCTTCTCCCTTTTAAAAAAATGTTTAATTACAGCATCCTAATTCCTTGTGTTTATGAGGTGAGGTTTTTTTTTTGTTTGTTTGTTTGTTTTTTAACTTTTCTCATATTTATTTGTTTTGTTCTTTTTACAGCCTCCTTTGTTGGCATGTCGGAGGATGCACAGAAGGGACTCTGTAGCCTGGTTTTAGAAAACAAAGTGAACTGAAAGCTGAAATGCTCAAAGTAAAGGACGTGTACAAGAGAATCCTCAGCCACCAACCACTCCTGGAAATGGACTCGGAGGAGGACATTCCAGACGATGCCACTGAGAGTGATTTGAGCACTTCTGCTGAAGACTGATTGTGTCATCATTGATGTTATGTTTGGTAAAATAAAAAGTTAATCACATCTCTGTTTAATGTGATTTTTCAACAGACATTTTACATTTTGAGAAGAAAAATGGAATTTCCTTGGTGCAGTTGTTTACCCTGAATCATTATTTCCCATCTAATTTAATGACTAGTGTACATGTTCAGATACGATAACATAATTTAATTTATGGGATGCTTTCTGGGCTGCTCAAATGATCACAAAATTTAAAAGCACCAGGCAGCACACTCACAAGTACATTTTTTGTTCAGTGTTTTGTCGAAGAAATCAACAAGTACAATTGAGATGTTTGCTGTAGTGGTGTGTTTGTTAAGAAGCATGCCAGCACACCGGTGAAGTGACAGTCCCAGAATGCACCCGAGCCAGTGACTCGCCCCAGAGCAAATGAAATTGCTTATCTAGAAAGACAACCGTCATCAAAGAAGAAGTAAAAGAGTAGGAAACAAATGGTAAGGGAAGGTACTGTGGGGTAGGAAAGAAAGGCCAGAGCTGTGCAAAATGACCTCCAGCAGGCTACAAATGTGCACGTCTGCTCAAACGGTCAGAAACCGACTCCATGAGGGTGGTATGAGGGCCCGACGTCCACAGGTGGGGTTGTGCTTACAGCCCAACACCGTGCCGGATGTTTGGCATTTGCCAGACAACACAAAGATTGGCAACTTTGCCACTGGCGCCCTGTGCTCCTCACAGATGAAAGCAGGTTCACACTGAGCACTTGTGACAGAGTCTGGGGACGCCGTGGAGAACCTTCTGCTGCCTGCAACATCCTCCAGCATGAGTTTGGCAGTGGGTCAGTTTTGGTGTGGGGTGGCATTTCTTTGGGGAGCTGCACAGCCCTCCATGTGTTCGGCAGAGGTAGCCTGACTGCCATTAGGTACTGAGATGAGATCCTCAGACCCCTTGTGAGACCATATGCTGGTGCGGTTGGCCCCGGGTTCCTCCTAATGCAAGACAATCCTAGACCTCATGTGGCTGGAGTGTGTCAGCAGTTCCTGCAAGATGAAGGCAATGATGCTGTGGACTGGCCCGCCCATTCCCCAGACCTGAATCCAATTGAGGACATCTGGGACATCATGTCTCGCTCCATCCACCAACTGCACCACAAAATGTCCAGGAGTGGGCAGATGCTTTAGTCCTGGAGTCTGGGAGGAGATCCATCAGGAGAGCATCTGCCACTTCATCAGGAGCATGTCCAGGTGTTGTAGGGAGGTCATACAGGCATGTCGAGGCCACACAGACTAGTGAGCCTCATTTTGACATGTTTTAAGAACATTACATAAAACACATAAAACCAAATTAATGATTCTGTATTGCATTGATCAAGGAACCAACCCAATAGGAGCTAAAGGAATCCTCTTGACATTACTTCACTCAGTAAGTTTATACTATGTTTAATGTGCATTTTCTTCATCAGTTTTGAACATAACATGTTAGCGCTCCCTGGTCCTTTTTGGAGACAGATCCTGAGACAGCAGGCAGCTATGGAGAACTCGTGTCAGCTGTGGTAATTAAGGAATACTTTGATTTAATATTGATTTCATGACAACTATCCTCAGGCACATATTCCTGGATATATATGATGACATAAGTAAAGTCCCATTTTACAATCATTGCCTTCTTTGATCTGACTTATTGCCTCAGACTTTGGCCCTGTGTCCCCAAAAGTATAGAAAATCCATGACACTGAGTAAGAGGCCTTTATCATGTTATAAGTGAGAGAGTTTGGTGTAACAGTGGTTGAACATGCCAAATCAATCCACAACATACTGCCATTCCCCAGCTGTAACCTGCATATGCATCAAACCAAAATCCAGTATCATAGACATAAAGATGAGGTTAAAGGGGTTGTATCATTTTGCCAGATAGCTTCATCCCAAAAAAGATAAACATTCTTCAAAAACAAAAGTTTGTGAATATTTGCTGTATTGCCAGGCCTAAACCAACCTGTTAAACTTATCAAATTATTGTCATAGATACGAACCTATTGATTGAAACAGAATAATCCATTGAAGCCTCCATCATCATCCACGATCACTGTTACTGTTCAGATTATTTTATCTCTGTTTTCCTCTAGAATGTTTTGAAAATCAGCATTTGATCAACAGACTTTTTAAAAGTTTATTTTGATCCTATTGTTTACGTGTGTAATTGCATTTTTATTGAAATTATGACAGGAAAACCCTTAATCAAATTGTATCTTTGATATCTAATAATAATATTAACAATAATGTTACATATGTAATATGTACACAATAATAATGTGCAAACAAACAAGAAAAATAGCAAAAAATGTCAATTTTTTTCTAATACCCTGTATATAAAAACCACATATGACCACAACTCCAAATGTGCAATTGTCACTGCATCTAAACATGACATATTACAAAAAGGTAGAAACATATAATATACAATATGTTCTGAAGCTGGTACTGGTGCAGTTAACTTTGCTTTAGGCTCCCATACACAGTAGGTGTTACTTACCTTACGTGCAGTGCAGTATTACTTTACCTTGTAATATGTTATAATAAGCAAGTCACTTCTATATTTATGAGGATGTAGACAATAATGTTGGCTGATATGTAAAACTATGAGATGTCGAGTGCAGGGAAGATATTATTGATGGATCAGATTCATGAATGTGTTAGGTACTTAAGCCACAATTAGAGAGTGAAACAGAGACTGACACTGGTTGAAATGTATAGTAAATATTTTATTTTGAACTTTTATGCTGAACTACAAGCTGTGAACTGTGCGATCTCTGCGACCTGTGGTGCCTGGTTTACTGTGTGTAAAACTGTGCAGGTTCCCATGTGTCATCCCACACTTTGCCACTGTCAGGAGAAAAACATAACAAAGAACAACCACACACAAAATAGGACAATTTAGGTTGTGACATATGACAATTTTTTAGGATGAAATATCTTCTATATTCATGTCATGCTTTATACACCTTCATTGTAATATAAATGAATCAAATCAAGTCAGACAGTAATAATATATGTAGTAGATGTCAAGCAGGACCACAGCAGCAGCCACGATCCATCGGAACCTGCTGGATGAGAGAGCACAGAAACTCCAGGGAAGAAGTTTAGTTAGTAACATGCATGAACTGCATTACTGAGACATGTATGTTTACAGATGGTGAGGGAGAGGGGGAGAGTTTTCAGTAAAACGAGACGCGACTGCATCTTCAACCAATACTGAGCCTGCATAACCCTGAAAGAGACAGACAGAGAGGGGGGGGGGGGGGGGGGGGGACGACACTAACCCCCAGCAGTCTGGTCCCATTACAGCATAACTAAGGGCTGAGCTGAACCAGCCCTAACTATAAGCTCTATAAAGAAGTAAAGTCTTATGCCTACTCTTAAAAGTGTTGACCATGTCCACCTCCAAATCTCATAATGGACTTTGGAGGTGGACAGCTATCAAGCTCCTCACAGAAGAGGAGCTCGATAGCTAAAAGCTCTCAATTTACTTTAGTCCAAATACATGAATTCAAATTGAGGTGATAACTATTTATCAACAATATGAATGTCTGTTCCTGTCCAACAAAGTTGTTACTACATACCATGTTGAGCAAGGCTTCCACTTGACTTTAACTTCTTCTTTTTCCTGAAAAACATGATATAAACAAACAATTAATTAAGAAAGACATGCAAGTTGCATACAAAAAGGAGCTTATAAACATTTGTGTACTATTGAATGGCTCAATAAAAACATAAGAACCACTACAATGCGTGTACTGCCAGCATCGAGTGCATGTTAGCAAAGCAACACTGCTTACATTGTGGCTCACAAGCAAAACTAACTGAAGCAGATGTTACTGAATGGGAAGGAGCACCTCCACATCAATCACTCCTTCTGAGCATGATGTCAGGAGGACTTTAAAGAACGTAAACATCAGGAAGGCAGCACGACTAGGTCGTATCAGGTGGTCTGTTCTTATTTAATGTCCTATTTGGAGTGAAATCCTGACTCAGTGGCTGAATTAGTGTAGATTCATCAAATACAAAAGCTTATGGATATTCAGTCAGGCACAGTTCAAATCCGGGAAGTCCAAAGACGCAAACAAATCTGCACAACAGCAGGCTAAATTACTTACATTTACAACTCTCCTGTCTACTATCTCTTCATATTTGAAAATCTTCTGTGTACGGTGTTTTCGGCATTCTGAAAAATAACAAATGAAATATTTACATGAGTTCTGTAAAACTGGAAAAAAATGCAAAAATTAAGAAAAAGAGATCTTAACAAACTTAACGAACATGTCATGTGTTTCGTACATTTACAATACCATAACGTCTAACCTTTCCTTGTCCTTTTTTTGTTTGGGACATCCGAGGTGTACACAGTAGAAATTGAGGGAGATGCAGGATGTGGAGATGAAGAGGAGGATGCAGGAGGAAGCAGAGATGAAGAGGAGGATGCAGGAGGAAGCAGAGACAGAGAGGAATATGCAGGAGGAAGCAGAGATGAAGAGGAGGATGCAGGAGGAAGCAGAGATGAAGAGGAGGATGCAGGAGGAAGCAGAGACAGAGAGGAATATGCAGGAGGAAGCAGAGACGGAGAGGAGGATGCAGGAGGAAGCACAGACGAAGAGGAGGAAGCAAAGATGGAGAGGAGGATGCAGGAGGAAGCAGAGATGAAGAGGAGGATGCAAGAGGAAGCAGAGACGAAGAGGAGGATGCAGGAGGAATCAGAGACAGAGAGAAAGATGCAGGAGGAAGCAGAGATGAAGAGGAGGATGCAGGAGGAAGCAGAGACAGAGAGGAAGATGCAGGAGGAAGCAGAGACAGAGAGGAGGATGCAGGAGGAAGCACAGACGAAGAGGAGGAAGCAGAGATGGAGAGGAGGATGCAGGAGGAAGCAGAGATGGAGAGGAGGATGCAAGAGGAAGCAGAGACGGAGAGGAGGATGCAAGAGGAAGCACAGACGAAGAGGAGGAAGCAGAGATGGAGAGGAGGATGCAGGAGGAAGCACAGACAGAGAGGAAGATGCAGGAGGAAGCACAGACGAAGAGGAGGAAGCAGAGATGGAGAGGAGGATGCAGGAGGAAGCAGAGATGAAGAGGAGGATGCAGGAGGCTGACAGAGGGAAGATGTTGGTACAGGCTCTAAATGAAGAATAAATTCCTCGTTTAGAGCCTCTGGGTCTGGGACTGGTCCAGCATCGACACTGTCAGCAGAGGATGGTCCAGCTGCTGGTGTAGACCTTTTAGCAGGAGGTGAAGCTTGTAATTCTGAAAAATTTTAAATATTAAACATTCATTAAAATGGGTTGAAAAAATGTACAGTACACATAAACACATAATAAGTAGCCCAAACTTTAATAATATGTCTGCATTAGGTGCATAGTAATTACATAAATTGCAAAAAAGTGCAATAAACTACAAAAAAATTGAAAATCGTTTTTGTTTTTTTAACATATATTTCTAGTTAGAGAAATTTAAGAGGCTTATCCCTCAAAACTGTAAATACAAAAAAGTTACACAAACTAGTTTCCCACCACAGGAAATTTATTTTGAGTGTCTTCATAGTTTTATTTTTGAAATACACCAATTTTTATATACTGCAGGAAAAACGAAAATAAATATTATAGTGCAAATTTGCAAAATAACAGCATATGCATCAAAATAAACTATTTCCAGCAGTGCAATATGAGTCTTAAGCATCCCAGAAACGACACAGAAAGTCATAAAGTCAAACATAACTTTTTAAAACACATAACAAGTAAAACACAAGCTCATAAGGCCCCGATCGTAAAAAACTACATTTCCGCAAAATTACGTCACTTCCGGTTTCGGGCAGGTCATGCGGTCATGTGATAGTTCGCGCTGATGGACGTAGGAAGTGTTACAAACAGCTGATGGATCGGCGAAGCCTGTTTCTGGAATATCATGTTTTTGTTGCTGCAAGTGATTTTTATGCAGTTTTTGCAAAGCTATATGTGGAAGGAAACTGTGACCTAGGACAAGCTGATGGCATAAGATGTAAGTACAACTCCTCCAGTTTCATATGCAAAAAAAAGTATTGCGCTAGCTTACTTGGTTGCAGAGCTACCGGGATTTAAAAATAGTTACGCAAAACAGAGCGTGCCCGCTCCGATCGGCTGTAAAGGGTTAATAAAGTTTAATATTTTGGAAAAAAAATGTTGGCAAAGAGAGGAAGTACCGATCGGGTTTCCGGTAAGGATCGGGTAGCGTTGAAACTCTGTCGTGCTAGCTAGCACGCAGTATGAGTCATTGTAACTGTCAGCACAACGAAAATAAACTACACCTAAACTCGGTTTATATCTGACCCAAATAGAGTGCAGTTCATAACTTCTTACCTGAAATTCAGTTCACCTCACGCTCCGACCGGCAGCCGCCTGCTTCTCCTGCCTTCGGTTTCCCTGATCCGGGATTGAGCTCTGCGTTAGCCACCACCGGTCGATCGGCGGCCGCCTCGCCGGTGGCTAGCTGCCCTGTGTTGTAGCTCCGCGTTAGCCACCACCAAAAAGCTCAGTTATTTTTTCCACATCGACCAGCATCATCGGCCCATATAAACGAAAAATAAGTCCAGCTAAGACAAACACTGTTTGCGAGCGATCGGGGGTGAAAGGAGCCTCACTGAAAGGGTGTTTTTTAGCGAAGGGTCGCTAGCCGGCTAGCATGAGAACGGGTTGGTACAGACAGTATTCTCCAAAGAGTTGTTGTGTTGTATAATTTGTCTCCTGTCCTAATTTCCTCTCTCCCTGAGGACACTCCAGGTCCAAGCGCAGCAATGGGTAACCAAGAGTTTCCCAAAAGTCAGCCGCCCACAACAGGGAGAAAGAGGAAAAGAGACCGAAATGATGAGCTGCTAGACCTCATCAGAGAGGAGAGCGCAACAGAACAGGTCACATGACAGCACAGCATTTTCTCTGCATTTTCTACCCACAGTTTGAACTGAATAACAAATAACACAACCTACACAAACTGAAAACAAACAGAAATCACAGAGTAAAATTTGAAAACTTTTATTGATGTTAATTTAAAAGTTATTTAAAAAAAGAAAACCCATATAAAGTAAAAAAAAAAGTAAAAAAAAAATCGTAAAAATAAATAAAAAGAAAGGAAAAAAAGAAAAGAAAACCCAAACAGACAAACCCCTCTGAGCAAGCAATAGGCGACAGTGGGAAGGAAAAACTCCATTTTAACAGGGAGAAACCTCCGACAGAACCGGGCTCTGTGAGGGGACAGCCATCTGCCTCGACTGGTCAATGGGTTCTCATAAGTGACTCGATCAATTTAAAAAGAGCCATTCTAATTGTAAAAATAACCAATTTAAAATCCCGTTAGTTTTCTAGGATTCAAGCAAACTACATTAAACCCGGAGGGAGCCCTAGCTGCAGATTGTTAAAGATATCAACTTGAATATTCCGGGCAGTATTTTCATTCCTGACATTAATGGTATTAGTGCCACCAAAGGAATTGTTTACTATGTTCACAACCGTACTTTGCTGTGAAATAGCAGGTTGCCCCTGGTTTGAATCTTCTGTGTCTGAGTCATCTGGGCTCCCCATACAGCACACACACAAGCATGCAAACAGGTTTTTGCAATTTTGATTGTTTGGCCTAGATTCAGGTTCAGGAGCTGGGTCCTGTGTTGGTGACGGTGTGTGGGTGACAGTTGATGCTTTATTGGCCATCAACTGGCCATCAACTTTGCATTTTTGATTATTAAATCTAGATTCCAGTTCAGGTGGTGTCTCCTGTGTTGGGCTGGTGACAGTTGATGCTTTATTGGCCATTGCGTTTTAATATCTATTTGCAGATAATTTGTTTTCTCCGTTTGTTAAAACTAGCGTTTGAAAATCCGTTCCTGCAGAGGGCTATTTATAGACTTAAATCCTTTGAAGTGTATGACGTCACTGAAGCCTTTGCTCTAAGCCCCGCCCACTTCGAGAAAAAAAAAGAATGCGCTCGAAGTGTGTGGCGTGTTTGTCTCCGCCCTTAATTTCATCACAGCCTCCCAATAACTGGAAGGTTCGAAGTGGGCGGGGCTTAGAGCAAAGGCTTCAGTGACGTCATACACTTCAAAGGATTTAAGTCTATAAATAGCCCTCTGCAACTCTGAATTTCTAACACAAGCGTTAACAAACGGAGAGAATAAATTAACAGCAAACAAATAGCTATTGAAGCAAAATGGACAACAGCACAGCTAGGAGCAATCCAGACAATGTCAGGAGTGATTCCACTCCTGCAGATGATGTTAGGCCACTGCTAGAGGAATTGCTAAATAATGTTACACATGAGCAGTGGCAACAGTTGCGGTCTGATTACGCCGAAAATGGCACCATAGGAAGGCTGTGTAATTTTGTAGATAATGTCATAGCCCTATGCTCACTGTCGGCAGGTGCAGAAATGAGGTTTTGCCAGGACACTGCTGTCACTAGCACAACAACAGTGGCCTCAATGGAGACACAGACAGCTCCTGAACTTGCACAGACCTCTAACACAGTTGACCGTAACACGGAAATACCAGCTGATATTTCACAGAAAACAACAGTCAACTTTCACAGCACAGCAGAAAATTGCCCTGGTGCCACATATATCACTAATATCCATAATACCAATAATGTCAAAGTTTTTCAATTTAACATCTTTAAAAAACTGGAATTCAGTTCAATACGAAAAACCGAAAAAATAACTGTCATGCCCAATACTCCAGTAGACAAGAAAGATCGTGATGACACTCAGGCTGTAGATAAAGCAGGAACCTCTTTGGAAAAGGATGTAACCCCAAAGAAATCCTCTGCTCAACATGAAGCCAGCACTGATATGTTCAACATCACAGAAAATAGCAGAAAAGCACTGGCCTTAAAGGAGACAGAGACAGCGCCAGAACTTACACAGACTTCAGAGGATAATGCATGGCTGACAGATCTTATTCAGGCTGTGATTTCACAGCTTGCTAAGATATCAATGTCCAACCCTTCTGATTCTCTCCAAAAATGTCTTTTGGATTCAATCAGGGCTGAACTACAGGGAACAGATTTACCCTCAGAAATCCAGGAACATTGCGACAGAATCGCTAAAGCCATTTCCACTGATCTTTGTAATAGATTAATTGTATCTGGGGAAGAGGGTGTAATGGCTTTAGTTGCCTTAGTTTTCAAAGAACACATTTTGGCAGTGAAGAATGAATTGTATCAAAACACTCTGTAATAACCTCCCCCCTGCTGGGGCTAGTAAATTGGGACTTTAAATTGGCTTTAAATAGATTATATATTTTTGAAAGCCCTTGGAACGGTCGCGGCAGATGGCTGTCCCCTCACTGAGCCCGGTTCTGCCGGAAGTTTCTTCCTCTTAAAAGGGAGTTTTTCTTCCCCACTGTCGCCAAGTGCTTGCTCAGAGGGGTTTTTCTGTTGGGGTTTTCTTTTTAATAACTTTTAAAAAAAAGTTAACATCAATAAAAGTTATTAAATTTTACACTGATTTCTGTTTTTTTATTGTCTGTAAGTTGAATAAATACATTTGTTATTTCTTACTCAGTTCAAACTGTGGGTAGAAAATGTTGTGCTGTCATGTGACCTGTTCTCTCTCTCTCACACACACACACACACACACACACACACACACACACACACACACACACACACACACACACACACACCAACATTGGTTTGATTAAACAAAAAAAGGAACAATTTAAAAAGTTTTCACACACATTTCTTTTTCTCCAGACATGAATGACACCAGAAAATCACTTTCAGATCCTCTCATGGCAATGCAGCAGAGGATTTAACACATGACCTTTGACCCTCTCTAGAGAACCTCTGCTTTTCTTCTTCTCGTCCCCCCACTTGGCAGCATTACTGCCTCCGGCTGATCATCTTGCTTCTCCCCCTGCAGAGTTTGGAATCTGGTGTGAGAAGAGACGCCACCGCTCAACAGCATGCTCTCACCCAGGTGATACTTGAGCATACCTGACAGCTGCTGAGGGTCACCTGGACACAGAAACACAAACAGGTCTGATCACATTTCCTTCTTCATGCTAAGCTCTGCTATAAGCCACAACTTGCTTTGCCCCATGTTTGTAGATGACTGGAATCAGAGCAGAGTCTCTGCATGTCTTTATTAGGGTGGAAGCTGCTACTGATATTTGTGCAGCAGACTAAACAAACAGTTTGTGAACATTCAGCATGTTCAGTCCAATCAAAAAGCAGGAAAATAGCCCCACTGAGAAATCTCTACAAGGCACCGCTGAGAGGTGCCATGTAGAGATTCATACATTCGGTCTTCATACTCGACTCCAGATCTGGACTTGTGTTGAACTCGACTGAGGTGGTCTGATCAGACACAGCGCTGCTCTTCACTGCAGCTGTCCACAAATCACAGAGGAAGTCAGGAGTGTTTTTACCTCGTCTAGCTGCCTCTGTGTGTGTGTGTGTGTCTCTTTAATTCATTTTTCTTTGTAAGCTACAGAGACCTTCACAGGACAATAATTGATCCTCGTGTTCGCATGAAATCACTAAATACATGCAGCAAAGCCCAGAGGACACAGGTAACCGATACAGGAGACTTTTCCTGCCCTTCCAGGGAGAAAGTCGATTTCTTCAGTTATACTTCCTGTTGTTTTTTTTGGTTTTTACGTTGAAGATTTTAGATGTTTGGCTTTTAATTCTGGTACTCCTGTTTTAATTTCAAGGCCTGAGGTTGTTCTTCTTGCACCCGTGGACAGAATCGTCTGTTTTTATAGTTTTATAGTTGTTTTGGAGTCAATTTTGCCTCAGTTAGTTCATTTAAAATATTTTAAATAGTTGGGTTTTTTTTATTGTCAGTGGTAGTTTGCTGTGTATTGTGTTGTGTGAACTTGGCAAACTAACTAAAGGAAGCATGTCCCAGGTCTGGTTTGTGGGTGGTTGTCTGCTTAGTAATGAACTCTGCAGACCACATCAAGCTTTCTGCTTCCCACAGGTGTAGCATATGGACTGAAAGCAAACAGAGGTGTTAGTGTGTTGTTGTGTAGTTTCTATTGAAGCTGACATCATTTAATGCTGTTTCTGCATGCTGGTCAGTGCCATCCAGACAGCAGGTATGACTGAGCTTTTGAACCAGGAGAAGGTGTTTACCTTCTTCGCTCCCAACGACGATGCCTTCAATGCACTGCCGCAGGATGAACTCAGCAGGCTGATGTGTGAGTTTTATTCAACTACACAGCTTCTCTTCATTCACATTCTTAATTTATCCACATGGACACTTTCCACACACGTGTGTAAAGCGTCTCTCTTCTTTACAGCAGCTTATGCTGAGACAGCTCGTTCTCACTCCGGACGCGTAAAATAATGACGATTTGTCACGTCCCTTAACTTCTCATGCTGACACCTAAGGTACCCTTCCACATTTTTATGTGACGCTGTGGGTTGTCAATTCATTCCAATATGAACCCGCTCGCGGCGATCGGAGACGCTTCGAGCAGAGGCTCCAGCCATCCTTTTACTCCAATAATAACCCCGTCACGGCGAAACATGACACCGTGAAGCACAATCTAACTGGAGAACCGGGGACCCTCTCCGCGAACGGGTTTTTCTCCCTAATTTAATGCTTTCTTTTAATGACATCGTTAACATTTCTCAACAAAAACACATGAAAGTATCACTGATAATTCAACAGTAAAAGCTTGGAGTCATTTTTGACCAGGACATGTCCTTCAACGCACATATTAAACAAATATGTAAGACTGCTTTCTTCCATTTGCGCAACATCTCTAAAATTAGAAATATCCTGTCTCAGAGTGATGCTGATGCGACTTTTGTTGTGATTTGGCGCTATATAAATCAAATTGAATTGAATTGAATTATAATCGCTTCATGTTTTGGCCACCACACAGTGTTTTCCGAACTGATTCACGATCTGAAAGTGTGCAGATCTAACGTACATAATCCTTTGTTAGGTTTATTATTTTCATTTCACACGTAAAACATTTATAGATTCATTCACCACTCCTGTTAGTTTGAGCTTCAGGCTGCTGACGAACTCCTTCAAGATATGCAGGTAACATTTTTAGTGGAATCAGTTGTTAAAGAGGGAACACGCTTGTCTAATATTTTGTACGGAGTAAACGTTATATTATTTTAAATTTTTTTTTAAAGTTTATGTCACATTAAGTTGGTTAACTTAAGCTGTTTGATAATCTTTGCTTTAATCATAGACTGTATTTTAGGCGTTCCCTTTTTTCCTTGTTAATTGCGTAGAATGATGCAGAGTGAACCTCAGCCAAGACCAGTGCGCTGGAAAAAACGTGACAGACAGGGAGCTTTTATTCCTCAAAGATCATCAACCACTCGAAGTACTAGTTGCATGCCACGTGCTCAGTGTTCACACAACCATTGATTTTATCTCACAACTTGTTTTCACCAAAGAATTTCAGTAAGTAAATATTCTTCAATTTTTTTCCCCCTCCAGTGTCCAGAGAGCAGCATCAATGTCCACGTGAAGAACCTAGTTATGTTGCCAGTGTCAACCCAACAAAAGGTACTTTACCTTCTTGTATTTATTGTGATTTCTGTTTACTTTTATATTTGTTGTTATAGTTGAGTTATGCAGGGCTTTTGTGCAGTCCTAAGAAACATACTGCCTAGAGTGTTTTTCACTTTGTGGAAGAGTTTCTTCCTTTCTTTCTTTTTTTTCTGTTAGTGTATGGTGCTTCATCAGGAGCTCCTTCAGTTGTTGGAGGATGGAGAAGAGGATGCAGCCATGACTTGTGAGACGTCGTCTGAGTCAGCTGCTACTCACTGGGCGATCAGAAATATGGTGTCCTTGCAAAAGTGGAAAGAGGCCAGGCCTTGTCTTATAGACAATATGTTAGCTACTCTGGATCCACAGTCACACCGTGTGTGTCAGTGTGGCAAACAAGTAGTTGTGAGGTGTCTGGACTGCCTGCCTCTTCCATTCCTTTGTGCTGACTGTGATATTGCAGTTCACACACGCTTTGTCCTGCACAACAGAGAGGCAGTAACAGGAGGGTTTTTGCAGCCTTCATCAGAGTTTCACAAGCCAATAGGTACGGTTTTTAAGTCTTATGCATTTCTTGCTTTGTATGAGTATGAGTGGGTGCTGTTATTGTATATTTATTGGAGTGGAGTGGAGTGCTGTAAAGTTTGAGGTGGACAGGATGTGCAAGGAGCCATGCTTTAGCTGCCCTGCCTGCACTCCAGACATGCTTGCCGTCTCAGTTGATGGAAACCGCAAGCTTTATCGCTTTCAGTCAAATGCAAGGTACGTTATGCATTGTGTACATAAGTCAAATATGGATTTGTAGAAAAATGTATTTTAATGTTTCTTTTCAAACAACTGTCACTGTGTTCGTTCAGCACTTCAGAGCAGGGGGACTTTGAAGGTGTCTTCATTGAAAAAGATGAGGAAGTTGCTGAGTTTGTGAAATACATCCAGAGACACACAAATCATGTAAGATACACATATATATATATATATATTAGTGCTGTTAGCGTTAATCTTGTTAAAATGACGTTAATGCCATAACCATATACACATACACGTATCCAGTGATGCCCTCATGCAGACCGATATTTGGCCCTGGCAGAGCACAAGTGAACGTAAGCTCTTGATATATAAATATCCTTTTTAAACAAACTCCCAGTATCTGAGCAGTAGTTGAATGTTTTGTTCTTGAATCATAATATGCTACTATGTTTTCCCATCTGATGTTGTTAAACTGTAGCTGCTGCTGACCTCCGGACAAAGAGAAAAGTCTTTGAGAAGGTGATGGCTGTGAGGCGCCTGAGAGAGGAGGAGATGATCCTTTGCAGGGAGATGCGGCATCACTGGACAGTGTTGCGAATGCCATCTGTGGTGTTGGGAACAATCTCCTCAGACTGTAAGCACTTTATTTATTTATTAATTTTTTGATGAATCGATTGAAAATAAGAGCAGATGCTAAAGTCTTACTGGATCTTTTACCTATATCTAGATTGCTAGCTAACACTGCCTTCTCCCTTTTAAAAAAATGTTTAATTACAGCATCCTAATTCCTTGTGTTTATGAGGTGAGGTTTTTTTTTTGTTTGTTTGTTTGTTTTTTAACTTTTCTCATATTTATTTGTTTTGTTCTTTTTACAGCCTCCTTTGTTGGCATGTCGGAGGATGCACAGAAGGGACTCTGTAGCCTGGTTTTAGAAAACAAAGTGAACTGAAAGCTGAAATGCTCAAAGTAAAGGACGTGTACAAGAGAATCCTCAGCCACCAACCACTCCTGGAAATGGACTCGGAGGAGGACATTCCAGACGATGCCACTGAGAGTGATTTGAGCACTTCTGCTGAAGACTGATTGTGTCATCATTGATGTTATGTTTGGTAAAATAAAAAGTTAATCACATCTCTGTTTAATGTGATTTTTCAACAGACATTTTACATTTTGAGAAGAAAAATGGAATTTCCTTGGTGCAGTTGTTTACCCTGAATCATTATTTCCCATCTAATTTAATGACTAGTGTACATGTTCAGATACGATAACATAATTTAATTTATGGGATGCTTTCTGGGCTGCTCAAATGATCACAAAATTTAAAAGCACCAGGCAGCACACTCACAAGTACATTTTTTGTTCAGTGTTTTGTCGAAGAAATCAACAAGTACAATTGAGATGTTTGCTGTAGTGGTGTGTTTGTTAAGAAGCATGCCAGCACACCGGTGAAGTGACAGTCCCAGAATGCACCCGAGCCAGTGACTCGCCCCAGAGCAAATGAAATTGCTTATCTAGAAAGACAACCGTCATCAAAGAAGAAGTAAAAGAGTAGGAAACAAATGGTAAGGGAAGGTACTGTGGGGTAGGAAAGAAAGGCCAGAGCTGTGCAAAATGACCTCCAGCAGGCTACAAATGTGCACGTCTGCTCAAACGGTCAGAAACCGACTCCATGAGGGTGGTATGAGGGCCCGACGTCCACAGGTGGGGTTGTGCTTACAGCCCAACACCGTGCCGGATGTTTGGCATTTGCCAGACAACACAAAGATTGGCAACTTTGCCACTGGCGCCCTGTGCTCCTCACAGATGAAAGCAGGTTCACACTGAGCACTTGTGACAGAGTCTGGGGACGCCGTGGAGAACCTTCTGCTGCCTGCAACATCCTCCAGCATGAGTTTGGCAGTGGGTCAGTTTTGGTGTGGGGTGGCATTTCTTTGGGGAGCTGCACAGCCCTCCATGTGTTCGGCAGAGGTAGCCTGACTGCCATTAGGTACTGAGATGAGATCCTCAGACCCCTTGTGAGACCATATGCTGGTGCGGTTGGCCCCGGGTTCCTCCTAATGCAAGACAATCCTAGACCTCATGTGGCTGGAGTGTGTCAGCAGTTCCTGCAAGATGAAGGCAATGATGCTGTGGACTGGCCCGCCCATTCCCCAGACCTGAATCCAATTGAGGACATCTGGGACATCATGTCTCGCTCCATCCACCAACTGCACCACAAAATGTCCAGGAGTGGGCAGATGCTTTAGTCCTGGAGTCTGGGAGGAGATCCATCAGGAGAGCATCTGCCACTTCATCAGGAGCATGTCCAGGTGTTGTAGGGAGGTCATACAGGCATGTGGAGGCCACACAGACTAGTGAGCCTCATTTTGACATGTTTTAAGAACATTACATAAAACCAAATTAATGATTCTGTATTGCATTGATCAAGGAACCAACCCAATAGGAGCTAAAGGAATCCTCTTGACATTACTTCACTCAGTAAGTTTATACTATGTTTAATGTGCATTTTCTTCATCAGTTTTGAACATAACATGTTAGCGCTCCCTGGTCCTTTTTGGAGACAGATCCTGAGACAGCAGGCAGCTATGGAGAACTCGTGTCAGCTGTGGTAATTAAGGAATACTTTGATTTAATATTGATTTCATGACAACTATCCTCAGGCACATATTCCTGGATATATATGATGACATAAGTAAAGTCCCATTTTACAATCATTGCCTTCTTTGATCTGACTTATTGCCTCAGACTTTGGCCCTGTGTCCCCAAAAGTATAGAAAATCCATGACACTGAGTAAGAGGCCTTTATCATGTTATAAGTGAGAGAGTTTGGTGTAACAGTGGTTGAACATGCCAAATCAATCCACAACATACTGCCATTCCCCAGCTGTAACCTGCATATGCATCAAACCAAAATCCAGTATCATAGACATAAAGATGAGGTTAAAGGGGTTGTATCATTTTGCCAGATAGCTTCATCCCAAAAAAGATAAACATTCTTCAAAAACAAAAGTTTGTGAATATTTGCTGTATTGCCAGGCCTAAACCAACCTGTTAAACTTATCAAATTATTGTCATAGATACGAACCTATTGATTGAAACAGAATAATCCATTGAAGCCTCCATCATCATCCACGATCACTGTTACTGTTCAGATTATTTCATCTCTGTTTTCCTCTAGAATGTTTTGAAAATCAGCATTTGATCAACAGACTTTTTAAAAGTTTATTTTGATCCTATTGTTTACGTGTGTAATTGCATTTTTATTGAAATTATGACAGGAAAACCCTTAATCAAATTGTATCTTTGATATCTAATAATAATATTAACAATAATGTTACATATGTAATATGTACACAATAATAATGTGCAAACAAACAAGAAAAATAGCAAAAAATGTCAATTTTTTTCTAATACCCTGTATATAAAAACCACATATGACCACAACTCCAAATGTGCAATTGTCACTGCATCTAAACATGACATATTACAAAAAGGTAGAAACATATAATATACAATATGTTCTGAAGCTGGTACTGGTGCAGTTAACTTTGCTTTAGGCTCCCATACACAGTAGGTGTTACTTACCTTACGTGCAGTGCAGTATTACTTTACCTTGTAATATGTTATAATAAGCAAGTCACTTCTATATTTATGAGGATGTAGACAATAATGTTGGCTGATATGTAAAACTATGAGATGTCGAGTGCAGGGAAGATATTATTGATGGATCAGATTCATGAATGTGTTAGGTACTTAAGCCACAATTAGAGAGTGAAACAGAGACTGACACTGGTTGAAATGTATAGTAAATATTTTATTTTGAACTTTTATGCTGAACTACAAGCTGTGAACTGTGCGATCTCTGCGACCTGTGGTGCCTGGTTTACTGTGTGTAAAACTGTGCAGGTTCCCATGTGTCATCCCACACTTTGCCACTGTCAGGAGAAAAACATAACAAAGAACAACCACACACAAAATAGGACAATTTAGGTTGTGACATATGACAATTTTTTAGGATGAAATATCTTCTATATTCATGTCATGCTTTATACACCTTCATTGTAATATAAATGAATCAAATCAAGTCAGACAGTAATAATATATGTAGTAGATGTCAAGCAGGACCACAGCAGCAGCCACGATCCATCGGAACCTGCTGGATGAGAGAGCACAGAAACTCCAGGGAAGAAGTTTAGTTAGTAACATGCATGAACTGCATTACTGAGACATGTATGTTTACAGATGGTGAGGGAGAGGGGGAGAGTTTTCAGTAAAACGAGACGCGACTGCATCTTCAACCAATACTGAGCCTGCATAACCCTGAAAGAGACAGACAGAGAGAGGGGGGGGGGGGGGGGGACACTAACCCCCAGCAGTCTGGTCCCATTACAGCATAACTAAGGGCTGAGCTGAACCAGCCCTAACTATAAGCTCTATAAAGAAGTAAAGTCTTATGCCTACTCTTAAAAGTGTTGACCATGTCCACCTCCAAATCTCATAATGGACTTTGGAGGTGGACAGCTATCAAGCTCCTCACAGAAGAGGAGCTCGATAGCTAAAAGCTCTCAATTTACTTTAGTCCAAATACATGAATTCAAATTGAGGTGATAACTATTTATCAACAATATGAATGTCTGTTCCTGTCCAACAAAGTTGTTACTACATACCATGTTGAGCAAGGCTTCCACTTGACTTTAACTTCTTCTTTTTCCTGAAAAACATGATATAAACAAACAATTAATTAAGAAAGACATGCAAGTTGCATACAAAAAGGAGCTTATAAACATTTGTGTACTATTGAATGGCTCAATAAAAACATAAGAACCACTACAATGCGTGTACTGCCAGCATCGAGTGCATGTTAGCAAAGCAACACTGCTTACATTGTGGCTCACAAGCAAAACTAACTGAAGCAGATGTTACTGAATGGGAAGGAGCACCTCCACATCAATCACTCCTTCTGAGCATGATGTCAGGAGGACTTTAAAGAACGTAAACATCAGGAAGGCAGCACGACTAGGTCGTATCAGGTGGTCTGTTCTTATTTAATGTCCTATTTGGAGTGAAATCCTGACTCAGTGGCTGAATTAGTGTAGATTCATCAAATACAAAAGCTTATGGATATTCAGTCAGGCACAGTTCAAATCCAGGAAGTCCAAAGACACAAACAAATCTGCACAACAGCAGGCTAAATTACTTACATTTACAACTCTCCTGTCTACTATCTCTTCATATTTGAAAATCTTCTGTGTACGGTGTTTTCGGCATTCTGAAAAATAACAAATGAAATATTTACATGAGTTCTGTAAAACTGGAAAAAAAATGCAAAAATTAAGAAAAAGAGATCTTAACAAACTTAACGAACATGTCATGTGTTTCGTACATTTACAATACCATAACGTCTAACCTTTCCTTGTCCTTTTTTTGTTTGGGACATCCGAGGTGTACACAGTAGAAATTGAGGGAGATGCAGGATGTGGAGATGAAGAGGAGGATGCAGGAGGAAGCAGAGATGAAGAGGAGGATGCAGGAGGAAGCAGAGACAGAGAGGAATATGCAGGAGGAAGCAGAGATGAAGAGGAGGATGCAGGAGGAAGCAGAGATGAAGAGGAGGATGCAAGAGGAAGCAGAGACGGAGAGAAGGATGCAGGAGGAAGCAGAGACGGAGAGGAGGATGCAGGAGGAAGCAGAGATGAAGAGGAGGATGCAGGAGGAAGCAGAGACAGAGAGGAAGATGCAGAGGAAGCACAGACGAAGAGGAGGAAGCAGAGATGGAGAGGAGGATGCAGGAGGAAGCAGAGATGAAGAGGAGGATGCAAGAGGAAGCAGAGACGAAGAGGAGGATGCAGGAGGAAGCAGAGACAGAGAGAAAGATGCAGGAGGAAGCAGAGATGAAGAGGAGGATGCAGGAGGAAGCAGAGACAGAGAGGAAGATGCAAGAGGAAGCACAGACGGAGAGGAGGATGAAAGAGGAAGCACAGACGAAGAGGAGGAAGCACAGACAGAGAGAAAGATGCAGGAGGAAGCACAGACGAAGAGGAGGAAGCAAAGATGGAGAGGAGGATGCAGGAGGAAGCAGAGATGAAGAGGAGGATGCAGGAGGCTGACAGAGGGAAGATGTTGGTACAGGCTCTAAATGAAGAATAAATTCCTCGTTTAGAGCCTCTGGGTCTGGGACTGGTCCAGCATCGACACTGTCAGCAGAGGATGGTCCAGCTGCTGGTGTAGACCTTTTAGCAGGAGGTGAAGCTTGTAATTCTGAAAAATTTTAAATATTAAACATTCATTAAAATGGGTTGAAAAAATGTACAGTACACATAAACACATAATAAGTAGCCCAAACTTTAATAATATGTCTGCATTAGGTGCATAGTAATTACATAAATTGCAAAAAAGTGCAATAAACTACAAAAAAATTGAAAATCGTTTTTGTTTTTTTAACATATATTTCTAGTTAGAGAAATTTAAGAGGCTTATCCCTCAAAACTGTAAATACAAAAAAGTTACACAAACTAGTTTCCCACCACAGGAAATTTATTTTGAGTGTCTTCATAGTTTTATTTTTGAAATACACCAATTTTTATATACTGCAGGAAAAACGAAAATAAATATTATAGTGCAAATTTGCAAAATAACAGCATATGCATCAAAATAAACTATTTCCAGCAGTGCAATATGAGTCTTAAGCATCCCAGAAACGACACAGAAAGTCATAAAGTCAAACATAACTTTTTAAAACACATAACAAGTAAAACACAAGGTCATAAGGCCCCGATCGTAAAAAACTACATTTCCGCAAAATTACATCACTTCCGGTTTCGGGCAGGTCATGCGGTCATGTGATAGTTCGCGCTGATGGACGTAGGAAGTGTTACAAACAGCTGATGGATCGGCGAAGCGTGTTTCTGGAATATCATGTTTTTGTTGCTGCAAGTGATTTTTATGCAGTTTTTGCAAAGCTATATGTGGAAGGAAACTGTGACCTAGGACAAGCTGATGGCATAAGATGTAAGTACAACTCCTCCAGTTTCATATGCAAAAAAAATTATTGCGCTAGCTTACTTGGTTGCAGAGCTACCGGGATTTAAAAATAGTTACGCAAAACAGAGCGTGCCCGCTCCGATCGGCTGTAAAGGGTTAATAAAGTTTAATATTTTGGAAAAAAAATGTTGGCAAAGAGAGGAAGTGACGTAAGATTTGCGCATGCGGGGTACCGATCGGGTTTCCGGTAAGGATCGGGTAGCGTTGAAACTCTGTCGTGCTAGCTAGCACGCAGTATGAGTCATTGTAACTGTCAGCACAACGAAAATAAACTACACCTAAACTCGGTTTATATCTGACCCAAATAGAGTGCAGTTCATAACTTCTTACCTGAAATTCAGTTCACCTCACGCTCCGACCGGCAGCCGCCTGCTTCTCCTGCCTTCGGTTTCCCTGATCCGGGATTGAGCTCTGCGTTAGCCACCACCGGTCGATCGGCGGCCGCCTCGCCGGTGGCTAGCTGCCCTGTGTTGTAGCTCCGCGTTAGCCACCACCAAAAAGCTCAGTTATTTTTTCCACATCGACCAGCATCATCGGCCCATATAAACGAAAAATAAGTCCAGCTAAGACAAACACTGTTTGCGAGCGATCGGGGGTGAAAGGAGCCTCACTGAAAGGGTGTTTTTTAGCGAAGGGTCGCTAGCCGGCTAGCATGAGAACGGGTTGGTACAGACAGTATTCTCCAAAGAGTTGTTGTGTTGTATAATTTGTCTCCTGTCCTAATTTCCTCTCTCCCTGAGGACACTCCAGGTCCAAGCGCAGCAATGGGTAACCAAGAGTTTCCAGAAAGTCAGCCGCCCACAACAGGGAGAAAGAGGAAAAGAGACCGAAATGATGAGCTGCTAGACCTCATCAGAGAGGAGAGCGCAACAGAACAGGTCACATGACAGCACAGCATTTTCTCTGCATTTTCTACCCACAGTTTGAACTAAATAACAAATAACACAACCTACACAAACTGAAAACAAACAGAAATCACAGAGTAAAATTTGAAAACTTTTATTGATGTTAATTTAAAAGTTATTTAAAAAAAGAAAACCCATATAAAGTAAAAAAAAAAGTAAAAAAAAAATCGTAAAAATAAATAAAAAGAAAGGAAAAAAAAAAGAAAACCCAAACAGACAAACCCCTCTGAGCAAGCAATAGGCGACAGTGGGAAGGAAAAACTCCATTTTAACAGGGAGAAACCTCCGACAGAACCGGGCTCTGTGAGGGGACAGCCATCTGCCTCGACTGGTCAATGGGTTCTCATAAGTGACTCGATCAATTTAAAAAGAGCCATTCTAATTGTAAAAATAACCAATTTAAAATCCAGTTAGTTTTCTAGGATTCAAGCAAACTACATTAAACCCGGAGGGAGCCCTAGCTGCAGATTGTTAAAGATATCAACTTGAATATTCCGGGCAGTATTTTCATTCCTGACATTAATGGTATTAGTGCCACCAAAGGAATTGTTTACTATGTTCACAACCGTACTTTGCTGTGAAATAGCAGGTTGCCCCTGGTTTGAATCTTCTGTGTCTGAGTCATCTGGGCTCCCCATACAGCACACACACAAGCATGCAAACAGGTTTTTGCAATTTTGATTGTTTGGCCTAGATTCAGGTTCAGGAGCTGGGTCCTGTGTTGGTGACGGTGTGTGGGTGACAGTTGATGCTTTATTGGCCATCAACTGGCCATCAACTTTGCATTTTTGATTATTGAATCTAGATTCCAGTTCAGGTGGTGTCTCCTGTGTTGGGCTGGTGACAGTTGATGGTTTATTGGCCATTGCGTTTTAATATCTATTTGCAGATAATTTGTTTTCTCCGTTTGTTAAAACTAGCGTGTTACGTTTCGGTGTTGTCAGTGTGTTGTTTTTGGCGTGACTGTTATGTGTTTCCTGTGTTACTTTGAAAGTCTGTGTTATCTTAGTCTTTTTAGTTTACGTTTCCCTGTCTCGTCAGTTCTGAGTTGCCCCAGCTGTGTTTCCCTCTTGTTGTCCATTTTCCTGATTGCTCCCTCTAGGTATTTAAACCCTGTGTTTCAGTGTGTCATGGCCGGGGTGTAACATATGGGGGCTCGTCCGGGATTGCCTTCGCTGGGGGGTCTGGGGACCGCCCCAGCCTTTGTCGTCGCTGGAGGGTCCGAGGGACCGCTCCAGCCTTCGTCGTCTGCTGGAGGGTCAGTGGGACCGCTCCAGCCTTCATCAGCTTCGTCTGCCTTCGCTGAGGGGAGGGTCCGTGGGACCGCCCCAGCCTTTGTCGTCGCTGGAGGGTCCGTGGGACCGCTCCAGCCTTCATCCGCCTTCGCTGGAGGGTCCGTGGGACCGCTCCAGCCTTCATCCGCCTTCGCTGGAGGGTCCGAGGGACCGCTCCAGCCTTCGTCGTCTGCTGGAGGGTCAGTGGGACCGCTCCAGCCTTCATCAGCTTCGTCTGCCTTCGCTGAGGGGAGGGTCCGTGGGACCGCCCCAGCCTTTGTCGTCGCTGGAGGGTCCGTGGGACCGCTCCAGCCTTCATCCGCCTTCGCTGGAGGGTCCGTGGTACCGCTCCAGCCTTCGTCGGCTTCGTCTGTCTGGATCAAACTTTTCACTTGGTGTTAAATGTTTGATTTTTGGGTGGGGGGAACTGTTACGTTTCGGTGTTGTCAGTGTGTTGTTTTTGGCGTGACTGTTATGTGTTTCCTGTGTTACTTTGAAAGTCTGTGTTATCTTAGTCTTTTTTGTTTACGTTTCCCTGTCTCGTCAGTTCTGAGTTGCCCCAGCTGTGTTTCCCTCTTGTTGTCCATTTTCCTGATTGCTCCCTCTAGGTATTTAAACCCTGTGTTTCAGTGTGTCATGGTCGCGATCTCCCCCGTGTTGTAAATAGTTTGGTGTTTTGTTGTAAATAAATAGTTTGTTGTAAATAGATTTGTCGATACTTTCGTTTCGGGATTTTGGTGGTGAGCTTTAGTGGGGGTTTTTTGTGTGTGTTTTTTTTTTCCTTTATTTTTACTTTTTTCGTGTTGCACTCCGGTTGCCTAGGCCGGGGTGTTCCTGCAGAGGGCTATTTATAGACTTAAATCCTTTGAAGTGTATGACGTCACTGAAGCCTTTGCTCTAAGCCCCGCCCATTTCGAGAAAAAAAAAGAATGCGCTCGAAGTGTGTGGCGTGTTTGTATATGACATATATCACTAATATCCATAATACCACGGAAACACCTGACAACTCAGAGGATTATGCATCGCTGGCAGATCAAATTCAGGCTGTGATTCTACAGAAAGAAATGGATTTGTTAAACATCCCAGAAAATAGCACAACAACAGTGGCCTCAAAGGAGACAGAAACAGCTCCTGAACGTGCACAGACCTCTAACACAGTTGACCGCATCATGGAAAATCTAATCTGTGTGCCAGTTGTTATTGTACAGAAAGCAACAGTCAACGTGAACAGCACAGCAGAAAATTCCGCTGGTGCCACACTTATCACTAATGTCCAAAATACCACGGAAAGACCTGAAAACTCAGAGGATAATGCATCGCTGGCAGATCAAATTCAGGCTGTGATTCTACAGAAAACAAGGGATTTGTTCAACATCAGGGAAAATAGCACAACAACAGTGGCCTCAAAGGAGACACAGACAGCTCCTGAACAACAGAAAACAACAGACAACATGAACAACACAGCAGAAAATGTTGCCACAAATATCATTGATACAACTGACGAGCCCAGAACTCTAATAGACAAGAAAAACCGTGACACCACGCAGGCTGTAGATAAAGCAGGAACCTCTTTGGAAAATAATGTAACCCCAAAGAATTCCTCTGCTCAACATGAAGCCAGCATGCAAAATCAATTCAAAAAACACCCTTTGGCAGCAAAGGATGAATTGCCTCAAAACAAAGAAAAATACAGATTTTTTGTGGAAATATGTATGGAAGAACTAGTTAAGCGGGTTATAAAAAAATCAGGTAAAGTCACAAGTCCAGAAAGAGTTTTAGCCATCTACAAGAGGCTTAGCAAAAAGATCTGGGCTAAGATCGGGGATGAAATTGATCAAATCCCCTTAAGGAAGTTCAAAAACTTTGAGAAGGTGATTTTCAAAGCCCTGTGTAAACAGTGGCAAGAGGCAGAAGTAGTTCTGCGAAACATGGAATTAAATGAACCAACAGTCGACAATACGATTGTTAAAATTTTCACAGAAGAGGCAGCCAAACTCTCGAAGAAGCCAAGTTGCATACGTCGGTTTTTCTCATCTATAGGCCGACTGTTTTGTTTCACCAGGAGACAAAACAAGGTTGATGCACTGTAAAATGGTAAATGGCCTGTATTTGTGTAGCGCTTTCCTAGTCCCTAAGGACCCCAAAGCGCTTCACGCGTCCAGTCATCCACCCATTCACACACACATTCACACACTGGTGATGGCAAGCTACGTTGTAGCCACAGCCGCCCTGGGGCGCACTGACAGAGGCGAGGCTGCCGGACACTGGCGCCGCCGGGCCCTCTGACCACCACCAGTAGGCGTAGGGTGAAGTGTCTTGAGCCACGATCGCCCCTGATGCACTGTAGAAAAAATTGTGATAACCCCTTGGAACGGTCGCGGCAGATGGCTGTCCCCTCACTGAGCCTGGTTCTGCCGGAAGTTTCTTCCTCTTAAAAGGGAGTTTTTCTTCCCCACTGTCGCCAAGTGCTTGCTCAGAGGGGTTTTTCTGTTGGGGTTTTCTTTTTAATAACTTTTAAAAAAGTTAACATCAATAAAAGTTATTAAATTTTACACTGATTTCTGTTTTTTTATTGTCTATAAGTTGAATAAATACATTTGTTATTTCTTACTCAGTTCAAACTGTGGGTAGAAAATGCTGTGCTGTCATGTGACCTGTTCACACACACACACACACACACACACACACCAACATTGGTTTGATTAAACAAAAAAAGGAACAATTTAAAAAGTTTTCACACACATTTCTTTTTCTCCAGACATGAATGACACCAGAAAATCACTTTCAGATCCTCTCATGGCAATGCAGCAGAGGATTTAACACATGACCTTTGACCCTCTCTAGAGAACCTCTGCTTTTCTTCTTCTCGTCCCCCCACTTGGCAGCATTACTGCCTCCGGCTGATCATCTTGCTTCTCCCCCTGCAGAGTTTGGAATCTGGTGTGAGAAGAGACGCCACCGCTCAACAGCATGCTCTCACCCAGGTGATACTTGAGCATACCTGACAGCTGCTGAGGGTCACCTGGACACAGAAACACAAACAGGTCTGATCACATTTCCTTCTTCATGCTAAGCTCTGCTATAAGCCACAACTTGCTTTGCCCCATGTTTGTAGATGACTGGAATCAGAGCAGAGTCTCTGCATGTCTTTATTAGGGTGGAAGCTGCTACTGATATTTGTGCAGCAGACTAAACAAACAGTTTGTGAACATTCAGCATGTTCAGTCCAATCAAAAAGCAGGAAAATAGCCCCACTGAGAAATCTCTACAAGGCACCGCTGAGAGGTGCCATGTAGAGATTCATACATTCGGTCTTCATACTCGACTCCAGATCTGGACTTGTGTTGAACTCGACTGAGGTGGTCTGATCAGACACAGCGCTGCTCTTCACTGCAGCTGTCCACAAATCACAGAGGAAGTCAGGAGTGTTTTTACCTCGTCTAGCTGCCTCTGTGTGTGTGTGTGTGTGTGTCTCTTTAATTCATTTTTCTTTGTAAGCTACAGAGACCTTCACAGGACAATAATTGATCCTCGTGTTCGCATGAAATCACTAAATACATGCAGCAAAGCCCAGAGGACACAGGTAACCGATACAGGAGACTTTTCCTGCCCTTCCAGGGAGAAAGTCGATTTCTTCAGTTATACTTCCTGTTGTTTTTTTTGGTTTTTACGTTGAAGATTTTAGATGTTTGGCTTTTAATTCTGGTACTCCTGTTTTAATTTCAAGGCCTGAGGTTGTTCTTCTTGCACCCGTGGACAGAATCGTCTGTTTTTATAGTTTTATAGTTGTTTTGGAGTCAATTTTGCTTCAGTTAGTTCATTTAAAATATTTTAAATAGTTGGGTTTTTTTTATTGTCAGTGGTAGTTTGCTGTGTATTGTGTTGTGTGAACTTGGCAAACTAACTAAAGGAAGCATGTCCCAGGTCTGGTTTGTGGGTGGTTGTCTGCTTAGTAATGAACTCTGCAGACCACATCAAGCTTTCTGCTTCCCACAGGTGTAGCATATGGACTGAAAGCAAACAGAGGTGTTAGTGTGTTGTTGTGTAGTTTCTATTGAAGCTGACATCATTTAATGCTGTTTCTGCATGCTGGTCAGTGCCATCCAGACAGCAGGTATGACTGAGCTTTTGAACCAGGAGAAGGTGTTTACCTTCTTCGCTCCCAACGACGATGCCTTCAATGCACTGCCGCAGGATGAACTCAGCAGGCTGATGTGTGAGTTTTATTCAACTACACAGCTTCTCTTCATTCACATTCTTAATTTATCCACATGGACACTTTCCACACACGTGTGTAAAGCGTCTCTCTTCTTTACAGCAGCTTATGCTGAGACAGCTCGTTCTCACTCCGGACGCGTAAAATAATGACGATTTGTCACGTCCCTTAACTTCTCATGCTGACACCTAAGGTACCCTTCCACATTTTTATGTGACGCTGTGGGTTGTCAATTCATTCCAATATGAACCCGCTCGCGGCGATCGGAGACGCTTCGAGCAGAGGCTCCAGCCATCCTTTTACTCCAATAATAACCCCGTCACGGCGAAACATGACACCGTGAAGCACAATCTAACTGGAGAACCGGGGACCCTCTCCGCGAACGGGTTTTTCTCCCTAATTTAATGCTTTCTTTTAATGACATCGTTAACATTTCTCAACAAAAACACATGAAAGTATCACTGATAATTCAACAATAAAAGCTTGGAGTCATTTGGCGCGGCTGCCCCTCTGTTGGTCTTCCATGGTCTCTTGTGTTCTGGGGGCCTCTGGATGTCTGGAGTTTTGATCTCCTCCATACCCGCTTCACACCCTGGAGGACGGGGCTGTGGCCCCCCCACACTCCCTAGCAGATCGTTACATGGAGAAACCTTTGGAATACAAGCGCGCTGATCCACACAGGTATGCACACGGGTGTTCACTGCTCGTAGACCCAAATTACACCTTTCTTGGCCGCTACTTCGAAGCACATCTGTCCTGCGTGCTGCACAACAACATTGAATATTTAGTATTTACTGCTGTTTACACTTAGCTAGATTAATGCGATGGTGTTGTGTTTAGTATGTTGCTTTGGTTTTTTTTGCTTGTTTTCTATTTTTCTCTCAACAGGTGATCCAGGAGATTTTTATTTTTTTTTCTCCCCCCCTTTCTCACTGTCCCTCTCCCCTTCTGTTTTTCCTTTCCTTCCTCTTTCTTTCTCCCTTTCCTATCCCTCACTCATGTCTGTCCCGTCTGTAACATCTGAAAATAAAATATAATAAATAATAAAAACAAAGATCGACCAAATGGACCAATACGGCAATGCCACGATGATCCATTTGGCAAAGTAAATCCATTGGGTATCCTTGTTGGTCTTCAGACAACAATTCTGATGGCTAAAGAACCAAATGGGACAGGCAAAAAAAAAAAAATAATAATAATAACCCCGTCACGGCGAAACATGACACCGTGAAGCACAATCTAACTGGAGAACCGGGGACCCTCTCCGCGAACGGGTTTTTCTTCCTAATTTAATGCTTTCTTTTAATGACATCGTTAACATTTCTCAACAAAAACACATGAAAGTATCACTGATAATTCAACAGTAAAAGCTTGGAGTCATTTTTGACCAGGACATGTCCTTCAACGCACATATTAAACAAATATGTAAGACTGCTTTCTTCCATTTGCGCAACATCTCTAAAATTAGAAATATCCTGTCTCAGAGTGATGCTGAAAAACTAGTTCATGCATTTATTACTTCCAGGCTGGACTACTGCAATTCATTATTATCAGGATGTCCAAAAAACTCACTGAAAAGCCTCCAGCTAATCCAAAATGCTGCAGCAAGAGTCCTGACAGGGACTAGAAAGAGAGAGCAGATTTCTCCTGTTTTGGCTTCCCTTCATTGGCTTCCTGTTAAGTCCAGAATTGAATTCAAAATCCTGCTCCTCACATACAAGGTCTTAAATAATCAGGCCCCATCTTATCTTAATGACCTTGTAGTACCATATCACCCTATTAGAGCACTTTGCTCTCGCTCTGCAGGCCTACTTGTTGTTCCTGGAGTATTTAAAAGTAGAATGGGAGGGAGAGCCTTCAGTTTTCAGGCCCCACTTCTGTGGAACCAGCTTCCAGTTTGGATTCGGGAGACAGACACTATCTCTACTTTTAAGATTAGGCTTAAAACTTTCCTTTTTGCTAAAGCATATAGTTAGGGCTGGACCAGGTGACCCTGAATCCTCCCTTAGTTATGCTGCAATAGACGTAGGCTGCCGGGGGATTCCCATGATGCATTGAGTTTTTCCTTTCCAGTCACCTTTCTCACTCACTATGTATTAACAGACCTCTCTGCATTGAATCATATCTGTTATTAACCTCTGTCTCTCTTCCACAGCATGTCTTTATCCTGTCTTCCTTCTCTCACCCCAACCGGTCGCAGCAGATGGCCGCCCCTCCCTGAGCCTGGTTCTGCCGGAGGTTTCTTCCTGTTAAAAGGGAGTTTTTCCTTCCCACTGTCGCTTGCTCATAGGGGGTCATATGATTGTTGGGTTTTTCTCTGTATCTATGAAGCGCCTTGAGGCGACTTTTGTTGTGATTTGGCGCTATATAAATCAAATTGAATTGAATTGAATTAAAATCGCTTCATGTTTTGGCCACCACACAGTGTTTTCCAAACTGATTCACGATCTGAAAGTGTGCAGATCTAACGTACATAATCCTTTGTTAGGTTTATTATTTTCATTTCACACGTAAAACATTTATAGATTCATTCACCACTCCTGTTAGTTTGAGCTTCAGGCTGCTGACGAACTCCTTCAAGATATGCAGGTAACATTTTTAGTGGAATCAGTTGTTAAAGAGGGAACACGCTTGTCTAATATTTTGTACGGAGTAAACGTTATATTATTTTAAATTTTTTTTTAAAGTTTATGTCACATTAAGTTGGTTAACTTAAGCTGTTTGATAATCTTTGCTTTAATCATAGACTGTATTTTAGGCGTTCCCTTTTTTCCTTGTTAATTGCGTAGAATGATGCACAGAGTGAACCTCAGCCAAGACCAGTGCGCTGGAAAAAACGTGACAGACAGGGAGCTTTTATTCCTCAAAGATCATCAACCACTCGAAGTACTAGTTGCATGCCACGTGCTCAGTGTTCACACAACCATTGATTTTATCTCACAACTTGTTTTCACCAAAGAATTTCAGTAAGTAAATATTCTTCAATTTTTTTCCCCCTCCAGTGTCCAGAGAGCAGCATCAATGTCCACGTGAAGAACCTAGTTATGTTGCCAGTGTCAACCCAACAAAAGGTACTTTACCTTCTTGTATTTATTGTGATTTCTGTTTACTTTTATATTTGTTGTTATAGTTGAGTTATGCAGGGCTTTTGTGCAGTCCTAAGAAACATACTGCCTAGAGTGTTTTTCACTTTGTGGAAGAGTTTCTTCCTTTCTTTCTTTTTTTTCTGTTAGTGTATGGTGCTTCATCAGGAGCTCCTTCAGTTGTTGGAGGATGGAGAAGAGGATGCAGCCATGACTTGTGAGACGTCGTCTGAGTCAGCTGCTACTCACTGGGCGATCAGAAATATGGTGTCCTTGCAAAAGTGGAAAGAGGCCAGGCCTTGTCTTATAGACAATATGTTAGCTACTCTGGATCCACAGTCACACCGTGTGTGTCAGTGTGGCAAACAAGTAGTTGTGAGGTGTCTGGACTGCCTGCCTCTTCCATTCCTTTGTGCTGACTGTGATATTGCAGTTCACACACGCTTTGTCCTGCACAACAGAGAGGCAGTAACAGGAGGGTTTTTGCAGCCTTCATCAGAGTTTCACAAGCCAATAGGTACGGTTTTTAAGTCTTATGCATTTCTTGCTTTGTATGAGTATGAGTGGGTGCTGTTATTGTATATTTATTGGAGTGGAGTGGAGTGCTGTAAAGTTTGAGGTGGACAGGATGTGCAAGGAGCCATGCTTTAGCTGCCCTGCCTGCACTCCAGACATGCTTGCCGTCTCAGTTGATGGAAACCGCAAGCTTTATCGCTTTCAGTCAAATGCAAGGTACGTTATGCATTGTGTACATAAGTCAAATATGGATTTGTAGAAAAATGTATTTTAATGTTTCTTTTCAAACAACTGTCACTGTGTTCGTTCAGCACTTCAGAGCAGGGGGACTTTGAAGGTGTCTTCATTGAAAAAGATGAGGAAGTTGCTGAGTTTGTGAAATACATCCAGAGACACACAAATCATGTAAGATACACATATATATATATATATTAGTGCTGTTAGCGTTAATCTTGTTAAAATGACGTTAATGCCATAACCATATACACATACACGTATCCAGTGATGCCCTCATGCAGACCGATATTTGGCCCTGGCAGAGCACAAGTGAACGTAAGCTCTTGATATATAAATATCCTTTTTAAACAAACTCCCAGTATCTGAGCAGTAGTTGAATGTTTTGTTCTTGAATCATAATATGCTACTATGTTTTCCCATCTGATGTTGTTAAACTGTAGCTGCTGCTGACCTCCGGACAAAGAGAAAAGTCTTTGAGAAGGTGATGGCTGTGAGGCGCCTGAGAGAGGAGGAGATGATCCTTTGCAGGGAGATGCGGCATCACTGGACAGTGTTGCGAATGCCATCTGTGGTGTTGGGAACAATCTCCTCAGACTGTAAGCACTTTATTTATTTATTAATTTTTTGATGAATCGATTGAAAATAAGAGCAGATGCTAAAGTCTTACTGGATCTTTTACCTATATCTAGATTGCTAGCTAACACTGCCTTCTCCCTTTTAAAAAAATGTTTAATTACAGCATCCTAATTCCTTGTGTTTATGAGGTGAGGTTTTTTTTTTGTTTGTTTGTTTGTTTTTTAACTTTTCTCATATTTATTTGTTTTGTTCTTTTTACAGCCTCCTTTGTTGGCATGTCGGAGGATGCACAGAAGGGACTCTGTAGCCTGGTTTTAGAAAACAAAGTGAACTGAAAGCTGAAATGCTCAAAGTAAAGGACGTGTACAAGAGAATCCTCAGCCACCAACCACTCCTGGAAATGGACTCGGAGGAGGACATTCCAGACGATGCCACTGAGAGTGATTTGAGCACTTCTGCTGAAGACTGATTGTGTCATCATTGATGTTATGTTTGGTAAAATAAAAAGTTAATCACATCTCTGTTTAATGTGATTTTTCAACAGACATTTTACATTTTGAGAAGAAAAATGGAATTTCCTTGGTGCAGTTGTTTACCCTGAATCATTATTTCCCATCTAATTTAATGACTAGTGTACATGTTCAGATACGATAACATAATTTAATTTATGGGATGCTTTCTGGGCTGCTCAAATGATCACAAAATTTAAAAGCACCAGGCAGCACACTCACAAGTACATTTTTTGTTCAGTGTTTTGTCGAAGAAATCAACAAGTACAATTGAGATGTTTGCTGTAGTGGTGTGTTTGTTAAGAAGCATGCCAGCACACCGGTGAAGTGACAGTCCCAGAATGCACCCGAGCCAGTGACTCGCCCCAGAGCAAATGAAATTGCTTATCTAGAAAGACAACCGTCATCAAAGAAGAAGTAAAAGAGTAGGAAACAAATGGTAAGGGAAGGTACTGTGGGGTAGGAAAGAAAGGCCAGAGCTGTGCAAAATGACCTCCAGCAGGCTACAAATGTGCACGTCTGCTCAAACGGTCAGAAACCGACTCCATGAGGGTGGTATGAGGGCCCGACGTCCACAGGTGGGGTTGTGCTTACAGCCCAACACCGTGCCGGATGTTTGGCATTTGCCAGACAACACAAAGATTGGCAACTTTGCCACTGGCGCCCTGTGCTCCTCACAGATGAAAGCAGGTTCACACTGAGCACTTGTGACAGAGTCTGGGGACGCCGTGGAGAACCTTCTGCTGCCTGCAACATCCTCCAGCATGAGTTTGGCAGTGGGTCAGTTTTGGTGTGGGGTGGCATTTCTTTGGGGAGCTGCACAGCCCTCCATGTGTTCGGCAGAGGTAGCCTGACTGCCATTAGGTACTGAGATGAGATCCTCAGACCCCTTGTGAGACCATATGCTGGTGCGGTTGGCCCCGGGTTCCTCCTAATGCAAGACAATCCTAGACCTCATGTGGCTGGAGTGTGTCAGCAGTTCCTGCAAGATGAAGGCAATGATGCTGTGGACTGGCCCGCCCATTCCCCAGACCTGAATCCAATTGAGGACATCTGGGACATCATGTCTCGCTCCATCCACCAACTGCACCACAAAATGTCCAGGAGTGGGCAGATGCTTTAGTCCTGGAGTCTGGGAGGAGATCCATCAGGAGAGCATCTGCCACTTCATCAGGAGCATGTCCAGGTGTTGTAGGGAGGTCATACAGGCATGTGGAGGCCACACAGACTAGTGAGCCTCATTTTGACATGTTTTAAGAACATTACATAAAACCAAATTAATGATTCTGTATTGCATTGATCAAGGAACCAACCCAATAGGAGCTAAAGGAATCCTCTTGACATTACTTCACTCAGTAAGTTTATACTATGTTTAATGTGCATTTTCTTCATCAGTTTTGAACATAACATGTTAGCGCTCCCTGGTCCTTTTTGGAGACAGATCCTGAGACAGCAGGCAGCTATGGAGAACTCGTGTCAGCTGTGGTAATTAAGGAATACTTTGATTTAATATTGATTTCATGACAACTATCCTCAGGCACATATTCCTGGATATATATGATGACATAAGTAAAGTCCCATTTTACAATCATTGCCTTCTTTGATCTGACTTATTGCCTCAGACTTTGGCCCTGTGTCCCCAAAAGTATAGAAAATCCATGACACTGAGTAAGAGGCCTTTATCATGTTATAAGTGAGAGAGTTTGGTGTAACAGTGGTTGAACATGCCAAATCAATCCACAACATACTGCCATTCCCCAGCTGTAACCTGCATATGCATCAAACCAAAATCCAGTATCATAGACATAAAGATGAGGTTAAAGGGGTTGTATCATTTTGCCAGATAGCTTCATCCCAAAAAAGATAAACATTCTTCAAAAACAAAAGTTTGTGAATATTTGCTGTATTGCCAGGCCTAAACCAACCTGTTAAACTTATCAAATTATTGTCATAGATACGAACCTATTGATTGAAACAGAATAATCCATTGAAGCCTCCATCATCATCCACGATCACTGTTACTGTTCAGATTATTTCATCTCTGTTTTCCTCTAGAATGTTTTGAAAATCAGCATTTGATCAACAGACTTTTTAAAAGTTTATTTTGATCCTATTGTTTACGTGTGTAATTGCATTTTTATTGAAATTATGACAGGAAAACCCTTAATCAAATTGTATCTTTGATATCTAATAATAATATTAACAATAATGTTACATATGTAATATGTACACAATAATAATGTGCAAACAAACAAGAAAAATAGCAAAAAATGTCAATTTTTTTCTAATACCCTGTATATAAAAACCACATATGACCACAACTCCAAATGTGCAATTGTCACTGCATCTAAACATGACATATTACAAAAAGGTAGAAACATATAATATACAATATGTTCTGAAGCTGGTACTGGTGCAGTTAACTTTGCTTTAGGCTCCCATACACAGTAGGTGTTACTTACCTTACGTGCAGTGCAGTATTACTTTACCTTGTAATATGTTATAATAAGCAAGTCACTTCTATATTTATGAGGATGTAGACAATAATGTTGGCTGATATGTAAAACTATGAGATGTCGAGTGCAGGGAAGATATTATTGATGGATCAGATTCATGAATGTGTTAGGTACTTAAGCCACAATTAGAGAGTGAAACAGAGACTGACACTGGTTGAAATGTATAGTAAATATTTTATTTTGAACTTTTATGCTGAACTACAAGCTGTGAACTGTGCGATCTCTGCGACCTGTGGTGCCTGGTTTACTGTGTGTAAAACTGTGCAGGTTCCCATGTGTCATCCCACACTTTGCCACTGTCAGGAGAAAAACATAACAAAGAACAACCACACACAAAATAGGACAATTTAGGTTGTGACATATGACAATTTTTTAGGATGAAATATCTTCTATATTCATGTCATGCTTTATACACCTTCATTGTAATATAAATGAATCAAATCAAGTCAGACAGTAATAATATATGTAGTAGATGTCAAGCAGGACCACAGCAGCAGCCACGATCCATCGGAACCTGCTGGATGAGAGAGCACAGAAACTCCAGGGAAGAAGTTTAGTTAGTAACATGCATGAACTGCATTACTGAGACATGTATGTTTACAGATGGTGAGGGAGAGGGGGAGAGTTTTCAGTAAAACGAGACGCGACTGCATCTTCAACCAATACTGAGCCTGCATAACCCTGAAAGAGACAGACAGAGAGGGGGGGGGGGGGGGGGGGACGACACTAACCCCCAGCAGTCTGGTCCCATTACAGCATAACTAAGGGCTGAGCTGAACCAGCCCTAACTATAAGCTCTATAAAGAAGTAAAGTCTTATGCCTACTCTTAAAAGTGTTGACCATGTCCACCTCCAAATCTCATAATGGACTTTGGAGGTGGACAGCTATCAAGCTCCTCACAGAAGAGGAGCTCGATAGCTAAAAGCTCTCAATTTACTTTAGTCCAAATACATGAATTCAAATTGAGGTGATAACTATTTATCAACAATATGAATGTCTGTTCCTGTCCAACAAAGTTGTTACTACATACCATGTTGAGCAAGGCTTCCACTTGACTTTAACTTCTTCTTTTTCCTGAAAAACATGATATAAACAAACAATTAATTAAGAAAGACATGCAAGTTGCATACAAAAAGGAGCTTATAAACATTTGTGTACTATTGAATGGCTCAATAAAAACATAAGAACCACTACAATGCGTGTACTGCCAGCATCGAGTGCATGTTAGCAAAGCAACACTGCTTACATTGTGGCTCACAAGCAAAACTAACTGAAGCAGATGTTACTGAATGGGAAGGAGCACCTCCACATCAATCACTCCTTCTGAGCATGATGTCAGGAGGACTTTAAAGAACGTAAACATCAGGAAGGCAGCACGACTAGGTCGTATCAGGTGGTCTGTTCTTATTTAATGTCCTATTTGGAGTGAAATCCTGACTCAGTGGCTGAATTAGTGTAGATTCATCAAATACAAAAGCTTATGGATATTCAGTCAGGCACAGTTCAAATCCGGGAAGTCCAAAGACGCAAACAAATCTGCACAACAGCAGGCTAAATTACTTACATTTACAACTCTCCTGTCTACTATCTCTTCATATTTGAAAATCTTCTGTGTACGGTGTTTTCGGCATTCTGAAAAATAACAAATGAAATATTTACATGAGTTCTGTAAAACTGGAAAAAAATGCAAAAATTAAGAAAAAGAGATCTTAACGAACATGTCATGTGTTTCGTACATTTACAATACCATAACGTCTAACCTTTCCTTGTCCTTTTTTTGTTTGGGACATCCGAGGTGTACACAGTAGAAATTGAGGGAGATGCAGGATGTGGAGATGAAGAGGAGGATGCAGGAGGAAGCAGAGATGAAGAGGAGGATGCAGGAGGAAGCAGAGACAGAGAGGAATGTGCAGGAGGAAGCAGAGATGAAGAGGAGGATGCAGGAGGAAGCAGAGATGAAGAGGAGGATGCAGGAGGAAGCAGAGATGAAGAGGAGGATGCAAGAGGAAGCAGAGACGGAGAGAAGGATGCAGGAGGAAGCAGAGACGGAGAGGAGGATGCAGGAGGAAGCAGAGATGAAGAGGAGGATGCAAGAGGAAGCAGAGATGAAGAGGAGGATGCAGGAGGAAGCAGAGACAGAGAGGAAGATGCAGAGGAAGCACAGACGAAGAGGAGGAAGCAGAGATGGAGAGGAGGATGCAGGAGGAAGCAGAGATGAAGAGGAGGATGCAAGAGGAAGCAGAGATGAAGAGGAGGATGCAGGAGGAAGCAGAGACAGAGAGAAAGATGCAGGAGGAAGCAGAGATGAAGAGGAGGATGCAGGAGGAAGCAGAGACAGAGAGGAAGATGCAGGAGGAAGCAGAGACAGAGAGGAAGATGCAGGAGGAAGCAGAGACAGAGAGGAATATGCAGGAGGAAGCAGAGATGAAGAGGAGGATGCAGGAGGAAGCAGAGATGAAGAGGAGGATGCAGGAGGAAGCAGAGACAGAGAGGTTTTTCTCCCTAATTTAATGCTTTCTTTTAATGACATCGTTAACATTTCTCAACAAAAACACATGAAAGTATCACTGATAATTCAACAATAAAAGCTTGGAGTCATTTGGCGCGGCTGCCCCTCTGTTGGTCTTCCATGGTCTCTTGTGTTCTGGGGGCCTCTGGATGTCTGGAGTTTTGATCTCCTCCATACCCGCTTCACACCCTGGAGGACGGGGCTGTGGCCCCCCCACACTCCCTAGCAGATCGTTACATGGAGAAACCTTTGGAATACAAGCGCGCTGATCCACACAGGTATGCACACGGGTGTTCACTGCTCGTAGACCCAAATTACACCTTTCTTGGCCGCTACTTCGAAGCACATCTGTCCTGCGTGCTGCACAACAACATTGAATATTTAGTATTTACTGCTGTTTACACTTAGCTAGATTAATGCGATGGTGTTGTGTTTAGTATGTTGCTTTGGTTTTTTTTGCTTGTTTTCTATTTTTCTCTCAACAGGTGATCCAGGAGATTTTTATTTTTTTTTCTCCCCCCCTTTCTCACTGTCCCTCTCCCCTTCTGTTTTTCCTTTCCTTCCTCTTTCTTTCTCCCTTTCCTATCCCTCACTCATGTCTGTCCCATCTGTAACATCTGAAAATAAAATATAATAAATAATAAAAACAAAGATCGACCAAATGGACCAATACGGCAATGCCACGATGATCCATTTGGCAAAGTAAATCCATTGGGTATCCTTGTTGGTCTTCAGACAACAATTCTGATGGCTAAAGAACCAAATGGGACAGGCAAAAAAAAAAAAAAAAAATAATAATAACCCCGTCACGGCGAAACATGACACCGTGAAGCACAATCTAACTGGAGAACCGGGGACCCTCTCCGCGAACGGGTTTTTCTTCCTAATTTAATGCTTTCTTTTAATGACATCGTTAACATTTCTCAACAAAAACACATGAAAGTAAGTAAGTAAGTAAGTAAAATTTTATTTATATAGCACATTTCTAGATAGAGATCACAAAGTGCTTTACAAGATATAACAGATTAAAAAGACAAAATACAAACAAAGTTAGCAAAAGGCAGTTTTAAAAAGATGTGTTTTTAGCTGTTTTTTAAAAGTAATCAATGAATCAGCGGATCGTAAGTCCTGAGGAAGGGAATTCCACAGTCTGGCGGCCACAGTAGCAAAAGCTCTATCACCCCTAGTTTTCAGTCTTGTATACTGAATGACAAGTAGGCCCTGACTACTCGACCTCAGAGACCTACTAGGGGCATAGGGCTGTAAAAGTTCAATGATATATGGTGGTGCTTGTTGTTGAAGAGCCTTGAAAGTTAAAACCAAAATCTTAAACTGGACTCTAAATTCAACAGGAAGCCAATGTAACTGCATGAGCAACGGTGTTATATGTGAAAATTTAGAAGCTTTCGTCAAAAGTCTTGCTGCAGCATTCTGAACGATCTGCAGACGCTCCAAAGGACCTTTATTTAAACAAGTAAACAGGGAATTGCAATAGTCCAGTCGTGAAGAGATAAAAGCATGAATAACAATCTCCAGTTCGGTATAGGATATAATAGAGCTCAATTTAGAAATATTTCTTAAATGATAAAAGCAAGACCGAACAAGAGATTTAACATGACTATCTAACGTAAGAGCAGGATCAAGGATAATCCCTAAGTTCCTGACAGATGGTTTTACAAACGTTGAAAGAGGACCAAGAGCATTTATTATACTGGGTATATGTCTATCTGGGGCACATAAGAGGACTTCGGTTTTACTTTCATTTAGTTGGAGGAAGTTTTCAGCCATCCAGCCTTTAATGGTTTCCAAGCACACATTTAAAAGCCGCAGCTTAGAAGCCTCTTCCGGTTTAAAAGATATATAGAGTTGGATATCGTCCGCATAACAATGGTAACAAATATCCTCAAAAGGGCTCAAAATGTGCTGAAGAGGGAGTAAATAAACTAAAAACAGTAATGGCCCTAGCACAGAGCCTTGTGGCACACCAAAAGACAGGGACGCAGAAGATGATCTATACTTAGAAACTGCCACAGAAGAATATCGTTCAGAGAGATACGAGGAGAACCATTTCAATGCAGTCCCAGAGACACCAACCCAGTGTTTCAGCCTGTTAAGTAAAATATAGTGGTCAACAGTATCAAAGGCCGACGTAAGATCCAACATTAAGAGAACAGAACATTTACCTGCATCGCTTTGTAACAAAATGTCATTAGAAACTCTAAGAAGGGCTGTTTCAGTGGAATGAACTTTACGAAAGCCAGATTGAAATTTGTCGAAAATACTATATTTATCTAAAACTGCTGTAAGCTGCTTAGCCACGATCTTCTCTAGAATCTTAGCAATTAACGGAATTTTTGAGATCGGTCTATAATTGCTAGTGAGAGATGGGTCCAGCATAGGCTTTTTTAACAAGGGATGTATAACAGCAGTTTTAAAATAGGCAGGGACTATGCCCGAGGCCAAGGAGGTATTAATTATAGTAAGAATACAGGGACCAGTAGAGTAAAAGACATTTTTAAATAATGATGCAGGTAAAAAATCAAGAGAGCAAGAGGATAATTTTGTTGCACTAACTATTTTTCCCAGCTCTGGTAGTGAAACAGGTGAAAAACCTTCTAAAACAACAGGCCGAGCTGGCGTGGGAACAGACAGCGCAGACGCTGAAAAAGACAGGTTTTTCCTTATGTTGCTAATTTTTTCTAAAAAGAAAGCAAGAAAAGTTTCACAATCTTCAACAGAAGAAATAATAGCAGCAGGTGGAGCAGGAGTAATAATATTAGTAATAGTATCAAATAAAACTTTAGGATTACCTCTGCTCCTTGCAACCAACTGAGAAAAGTAAGCAGCCCTCGCAACTCTAATAGCATTGTTAAAGGAGGCTAAAAGATCCTTTAAATAGAGGAGATGAACATTTAAGTGAGTTTTCCTCCATAACCGCTCGGCTTTACGACAATTACGTTTTATAAGACGAATGTTGTCATTTAACCAGGGTACAGACTTGGAAACAGGCACAGGTCTCATTTTAATCGGACAGATTTCATCTGAGATCGAAAGACAATGATAATTGAATAGATCTATAGAAAAATCAACATCGTTTTGTGGGGATAATGTTAAATTAAAAACATCAGAGAACTTCTGTGCTGTGGAGGAGTCTAAAGTGCGGGAAATAACTGTCCGATGAACAGGAGACATAGGCTCATAAAAAGACATATTAAAAAAGACACAATAATGGTCAGAAATAAAAATGTCCTTAGAACAGATATAATCAATATTCAGACCCAAAGAAAAAACAAGGTCCAGTGTATGGCCTTTGTTATGTGTGGGGCCAGATACATGTTACATACATACATACATATCACTGATAATTCAACAGTAAAAGCTTGGAGTCATTTTTGACCAGGACATGTCCTTCAACGCACATATTAAACAAATATGTAAGACTGCTTTCTTCCATTTGCGCAACATCTCTAAAATTAGAAATATCCTGTCTCAGAGTGATGCTGAAAAACTAGTTCATGCATTTATTACTTCCAGGCTGGACTACTGTAATTCATTATTATCAGGATGTCCAAAAAACTCACTGAAAAGCCTCCAGCTAATCCAAAATGCTGCAGCAAGAGTCCTGACAGGGACTAGAAAGAGAGAGCAGATTTCTCCTGTTTTGGCTTCCCTTCATTGGCTTCCTGTTAAGTCCAGAATTGAATTCAAAATCCTGCTCCTCACATACAAGGTCTTAAATAATCAGGCCCCATCTTATCTTAATGACGTTGTAGTACCATATCACCCTATTAGAGCACTTTGCTCTCGCTCTGCAGGCCTACTTGTTGTTCCTGGAGTATTTAAAAGTAGAATGGGAGGGAGAGCCTTCAGTTTTCAGGCCCCACTTCTGTGGAACCAGCTTCCAGTTTGGATTCGGGAGACAGACACTATCTCTACTTTTAAGATTAGGCTTAAAACTTTCCTTTTTGCTAAAGCATATAGTTAGGGCTGGACCAGGTGACCCTGAATCCTCCCTTAGTTATGCTGCAATAGACGTAGGCTGCCGGGGGATTCCCATGATGCATTGAGTTTTTCCTTTCCAGTCACCTTTCTCACTCACTATGTATTAACAGACCTCTCTGCATTGAATCATATCTGTTATTAATCTCTGTCTCTCTTCCACAGCATGTCTTTATCCTGTCTTCCTTCTCTCACCCCAACCGGTCGCAGCAGATGGCCGCCCCTCCCTGAGCCTGGTTCTGCCGGAGGTTTCTTCCTGTTAAAAGGGAGTTTTTCCTTCCCACTGTCGCTTGCTCATAGGGGGTCATATGATTGTTGGGTTTTTCTCTGTATCTATGAAGCGCCTTGAGGCGACTTTTGTTGTGATTTGGCGCTATATAAATCAAATTGAATTGAATTGAATTAAAATCGCTTCATGTTTTGGCCACCACACAGTGTTTTCCGAACTGATTCACGATCTGAAAGTGTGCAGATCTAACGTACATAATCCTTTGTTAGGTTTATTATTTTCATTTCACACGTAAAACATTTATAGATTCATTCACCACTCCTGTTAGTTTGAGCTTCAGGCTGCTGACGAACTCCTTCAAGATATGCAGGTAACATTTTTAGTGGAATCAGTTGTTAAAGAGGGAACACGCTTGTCTAATATTTTGTACGGAGTAAACGTTATATTATTTTAAATTTTTTTTTAAAGTTTATGTCACATTAAGTTGGTTAACTTAAGCTGTTTGATAATCTTTGCTTTAATCATAGACTGTATTTTAGGCGTTCCCTTTTTTCCTTGTTAATTGCGTAGAATGATGCACAGAGTGAACCTCAGCCAAGACCAGTGCGCTGGAAAAAACGTGACAGACAGGGAGCTTTTATTCCTCAAAGATCATCAACCACTCGAAGTACTAGTTGCATGCCACGTGCTCAGTGTTCACACAACCATTGATTTTATCTCACAACTTGTTTTCACCAAAGAATTTCAGTAAGTAAATATTCTTCAATTTTTTTCCCCCTCCAGTGTCCAGAGAGCAGCATCAATGTCCACGTGAAGAACCTAGTTATGTTGCCAGTGTCAACCCAACAAAAGGTACTTTACCTTCTTGTATTTATTGTGATTTCTGTTTACTTTTATATTTGTTGTTATAGTTGAGTTATGCAGGGCTTTTGTGCAGTCCTAAGAAACATACTGCCTAGAGTGTTTTTCACTTTGTGGAAGAGTTTCTTCCTTTCTTTCTTTTTTTTCTGTTAGTGTATGGTGCTTCATCAGGAGCTCCTTCAGTTGTTGGAGGATGGAGAAGAGGATGCAGCCATGACTTGTGAGACGTCGTCTGAGTCAGCTGCTACTCACTGGGCGATCAGAAATATGGTGTCCTTGCAAAAGTGGAAAGAGGCCAGGCCTTGTCTTATAGACAATATGTTAGCTACTCTGGATCCACAGTCACACCGTGTGTGTCAGTGTGGCAAACAAGTAGTTGTGAGGTGTCTGGACTGCCTGCCTCTTCCATTCCTTTGTGCTGACTGTGATATTGCAGTTCACACACGCTTTGTCCTGCACAACAGAGAGGCAGTAACAGGAGGGTTTTTGCAGCCTTCATCAGAGTTTCACAAGCCAATAGGTACGGTTTTTAAGTCTTATGCATTTCTTGCTTTGTATGAGTATGAGTGGGTGCTGTTATTGTATATTTATTGGAGTGGAGTGGAGTGCTGTAAAGTTTGAGGTGGACAGGATGTGCAAGGAGCCATGCTTTAGCTGCCCTGCCTGCACTCCAGACATGCTTGCCGTCTCAGTTGATGGAAACCGCAAGCTTTATCGCTTTCAGTCAAATGCAAGGTACGTTATGCATTGTGTACATAAGTCAAATATGGATTTGTAGAAAAATGTATTTTAATGTTTCTTTTCAAACAACTGTCACTGTGTTCGTTCAGCACTTCAGAGCAGGGGGACTTTGAAGGTGTCTTCATTGAAAAAGATGAGGAAGTTGCTGAGTTTGTGAAATACATCCAGAGACACACAAATCATGTAAGATACACACATATATATATATATTAGTGCTGTTAGCGTTAATCTTGTTAAAATGACGTTAATGCCATAACCATATACACATACACGTATCCAGTGATGCCCTCATGCAGACCGATATTTGGCCCTGGCAGAGCACAAGTGAACGTAAGCTCTTGATATATAAATATCCTTTTTAAACAAACTCCCAGTATCTGAGCAGTAGTTGAATGTTTTGTTCTTGAATCATAATATGCTACTATGTTTTCCCATCTGATGTTGTTAAACTGTAGCTGCTGCTGACCTCCGGACAAAGAGAAAAGTCTTTGAGAAGGTGATGGCTGTGAGGCGCCTGAGAGAGGAGGAGATGATCCTTTGCAGGGAGATGCGGCATCACTGGACAGTGTTGCGAATGCCATCTGTGGTGTTGGGAACAATCTCCTCAGACTGTAAGCACTTTATTTATTTATTAATTTTTTGATGAATCGATTGAAAATAAGAGCAGATGCTAAAGTCTTACTGGATCTTTTACCTATATCTAGATTGCTAGCTAACACTGCCTTCTCCCTTTTAAAAAAATGTTTAATTACAGCATCCTAATTCCTTGTGTTTATGAGGTGAGGTTTTTTTTTTGTTTGTTTGTTTGTTTTTTACTTTTCTCATATTTATTTGTTTTGTTCTTTTTACAGCCTCCTTTGTTGGCATGTCGGAGGATGCACAGAAGGGACTCTGTAGCCTGGTTTTAGAAAACAAAGTGAACTGAAAGCTGAAATGCTCAAAGTAAAGGACGTGTACAAGAGAATCCTCAGCCACCAACCACTCCTGGAAATGGACTCGGAGGAGGACATTCCAGACGATGCCACTGAGAGTGATTTGAGCACTTCTGCTGAAGACTGATTGTGTCATCATTGATGTTATGTTTGGTAAAATAAAAAGTTAATCACATCTCTGTTTAATGTGATTTTTCAACAGACATTTTACATTTTGAGAAGAAAAATGGAATTTCCTTGGTGCAGTTGTTTACCCTGAATCATTATTTCCCATCTAATTTAATGACTAGTGTACATGTTCAGATACGATAACATAATTTAATTTATGGGATGCTTTCTGGGCTGCTCAAATGATCACAAAATTTAAAAGCACCAGGCAGCACACTCACAAGTACATTTTTTGTTCAGTGTTTTGTCGAAGAAATCAACAAGTACAATTGAGATGTTTGCTGTAGTGGTGTGTTTGTTAAGAAGCATGCCAGCACACTGGTGAAGTGACAGTCCCAGAATGCACCCGAGCCAGTGACTCGCCCCAGAGCAAATGAAATTGCTTATCTAGAAAGACAACCGTCATCAAAGAAGAAGTAAAAGAGTAGGAAACAAATGGTAAGGGAAGGTACTGTGGGGTAGGAAAGAAAGGCCAGAGCTGTGCAAAATGACCTCCAGCAGGCTACAAATGTGCACGTCTGCTCAAACGGTCAGAAACCGACTCCATGAGGGTGGTATGAGGGCCCGACGTCCACAGGTGGGGTTGTGCTTACAGCCCAACACCGTGCCGGATGTTTGGCATTTGCCAGACAACACAAAGATTGGCAACTTTGCCACTGGCGCCCTGTGCTCCTCACAGATGAAAGCAGGTTCACACTGAGCACTTGTGACAGAGTCTGGGGACGCCGTGGAGAACCTTCTGCTGCCTGCAACATCCTCCAGCATGAGTTTGGCAGTGGGTCAGTTTTGGTGTGGGGTGGCATTTCTTTGGGGAGCTGCACAGCCCTCCATGTGTTCGGCAGAGGTAGCCTGACTGCCATTAGGTACTGAGATGAGATCCTCAGACCCCTTGTGAGACCATATGCTGGTGCGGTTGGCCCCGGGTTCCTCCTAATGCAAGACAATCCTAGACCTCATGTGGCTGGAGTGTGTCAGCAGTTCCTGCAAGATGAAGGCAATGATGCTGTGGACTGGCCCGCCCATTCCCCAGACCTGAATCCAATTGAGGACATCTGGGACATCATGTCTCGCTCCATCCACCAACTGCACCACAAAATGTCCAGGAGTGGGCAGATGCTTTAGTCCTGGAGTCTGGGAGGAGATCCATCAGGAGAGCATCTGCCACTTCATCAGGAGCATGTCCAGGTGTTGTAGGGAGGTCATACAGGCATGTGGAGGCCACACAGACTAGTGAGCCTCATTTTGACATGTTTTAAGAACATTACATAAAACCAAATTAATGATTCTGTATTGCATTGATCAAGGAACCAACCCAATAGGAGCTAAAGGAATCCTCTTGACATTACTTCACTCAGTAAGTTTATACTATGTTTAATGTGCATTTTCTTCATCAGTTTTGAACATAACATGTTAGCGCTCCCTGGTCCTTTTTGGAGACAGATCCTGAGACAGCAGGCAGCTATGGAGAACTCGTGTCAGCTGTGGTAATTAAGGAATACTTTGATTTAATATTGATTTCATGACAACTATCCTCAGGCACATATTCCTGGATATATATGATGACATAAGTAAAGTCCCATTTTACAATCATTGCCTTCTTTGATCTGACTTATTGCCTCAGACTTTGGCCCTGTGTCCCCAAAAGTATAGAAAATCCATGACACTGAGTAAGAGGCCTTTATCATGTTATAAGTGAGAGAGTTTGGTGTAACAGTGGTTGAACATGCCAAATCAATCCACAACATACTGCCATTCCCCAGCTGTAACCTGCATATGCATCAAACCAAAATCCAGTATCATAGACATAAAGATGAGGTTAAAGGGGTTGTATCATTTTGCCAGATAGCTTCATCCCAAAAAAGATAAACATTCTTCAAAAACAAAAGTTTGTGAATATTTGCTGTATTGCCAGGCCTAAACCAACCTGTTAAACTTATCAAATTATTGTCATAGATACGAACCTATTGATTGAAACAGAATAATCCATTGAAGCCTCCATCATCATCCACGATCACTGTTACTGTTCAGATTATTTCATCTCTGTTTTCCTCTAGAATGTTTTGAAAATCAGCATTTGATCAACAGACTTTTTAAAAGTTTATTTTGATCCTATTGTTTACGTGTGTAATTGCATTTTTATTGAAATTATGACAGGAAAACCCTTAATCAAATTGTATCTTTGATATCTAATAATAATATTAACAATAATGTTACATATGTAATATGTACACAATGATAATGTGCAAACAAACAAGAAAAATAGCAAAAAATGTCAATTTTTTTCTAATACCCTGTATATAAAAACCACATATGACCACAACTCCAAATGTGCAATTGTCACTGCATCTAAACATGACATATTACAAAAAGGTAGAAACATATAATATACAATATGTTCTGAAGCTGGTACTGGTGCAGTTAACTTTGCTTTAGGCTCCCATACACAGTAGGTGTTACTTACCTTACGTGCAGTGCAGTATTACTTTACCTTGTAATATGTTATAATAAGCAAGTCACTTCTATATTTATGAGGATGTAGACAATAATGTTGGCTGATATGTAAAACTATGAGATGTCGAGTGCAGGGAAGATATTATTGATGGATCAGATTCATGAATGTGTTAGGTACTTAAGCCACAATTAGAGAGTGAAACAGAGACTGACACTGGTTGAAATGTATAGTAAATATTTTATTTTGAACTTTTATGCTGAACTACAAGCTGTGAACTGTGCGATCTCTGCGACCTGTGGTGCCTGGTTTACTGTGTGTAAAACTGTGCAGGTTCCCATGTGTCATCCCACACTTTGCCACTGTCAGGAGAAAAACATAACAAAGAACAACCACACACAAAATAGGACAATTTAGGTTGTGACATATGACAATTTTTTAGGATGAAATATCTTCTATATTCATGTCATGCTTTATACACCTTCATTGTAATATAAATTAATCAAATCAAGTCAGACAGTAATAATATATGTAGTAGATGTCAAGCAGGACCACAGCAGCAGCCACGATCCATCGGAACCTGCTGGATGAGAGAGCACAGAAACTCCAGGGAAGAAGTTTAGTTAGTAACATGCATGAACTGCATTACTGAGACATGTATGTTTACAGATGGTGAGGGAGAGGGGGAGAGTTTTCAGTAAAACGAGACGCGACTGCATCTTCAACCAATACTGAGCCTGCATAACCCTGAAAGAGACAGACAGAGAGAGGGGGGGGGGACACTAACCCCCAGCAGTCTGGTCCCATTACAGCATAACTAAGGGCTGAGCTGAACCAGCCCTAACTATAAGCTCTATAAAGAAGTAAAGTCTTATGCCTACTCTTAAAAGTGTTGACCATGTCCACCTCCAAATCTCATAATGGACTTTGGAGGTGGACAGCTATCAAGCTCCTCACAGAAGAGGAGCTCGATAGCTAAAAGCTCTCAATTTACTTTAGTCCAAATACATGAATTCAAATTGAGGTGATAACTATTTATCAACAATATGAATGTCTGTTCCTGTCCAACAAAGTTGTTACTACATACCATGTTGAGCAAGGCTTCCACTTGACTTTAACTTCTTCTTTTTCCTGAAAAACATGATATAAACAAACAATTAATTAAGAAAGACATGCAAGTTGCATACAAAAAGGAGCTTATAAACATTTGTGTACTATTGAATGGCTCAATAAAAACATAAGAACCACTACAATGCGTGTACTGCCAGCATCGAGTGCATGTTAGCAAAGCAACACTGCTTACATTGTGGCTCACAAGCAAAACTAACTGAAGCAGATGTTACTGAATGGGAAGGAGCACCTCCACATCAATCACTCCTTCTGAGCATGATGTCAGGAGGACTTTAAAGAACGTAAACATCAGGAAGGCAGCACGACTAGGTCGTATCAGGTGGTCTGTTCTTCTTTAATGTCCTATTTGGAGTGAAATCCTGACTCAGTGGCTGAATTAGTGTAGATTCATCAAATACAAAAGCTTATGGATATTCAGTCAGGCACAGTTCAAATCCGGGAAGTCCAAAGACGCAAACAAATCTGCACAACAGCAGGCTAAATTACTTACATTTACAACTCTCCTGTCTACTATCTCTTCATATTTGAAAATCTTCTGTGTACGGTGTTTTCGGCATTCTGAAAAATAACAAATGAAATATTTACATGAGTTCTGTAAAACTGGAAAAAAATGCAAAAATTAAGAAAAAGAGATCTTAACAAACTTAACGAACATGTCATGTGTTTCGTACATTTACAATACCATAACGTCTAACCTTTCCTTGTCCTTTTTTTGTTTGGGACATCCGAGGTGTACACAGTAGAAATTGAGGGAGATGCAGGATGTGGAGATGAAGAGGAGGATGCAGGAGGAAGCAGAGATGAAGAGGAGGATGCAGGAGGAAGCAGAGACAGAGAGGAATATGCAGGAGGAAGCAGAGATGAAGAGGAGGATGCAGGAGGAAGCAGAGATGAAGAGGAGGATGCAGGAGGAAGCAGAGACAGAGAGGAATATGCAGGAGGAAGCAGAGACGGAGAGGAGGATGCAGGAGGAAGCACAGACGAAGAGGAGGAAGCAAAGATGGAGAGGAGGATGCAGGAGGAAGCAGAGATGAAGAGGAGGATGCAAGAGGAAGCAGAGACGAAGAGGAGGATGCAGGAGGAATCAGAGACAGAGAGAAAGATGCAGGAGGAAGCAGAGATGAAGAGGAGGATGCAGGAGGAAGCAGAGACAGAGAGGAAGATGCAGGAGGAAGCAGAGACAGAGAGGAGGATGCAGGAGGAAGCACAGACGAAGAGGAGGAAGCAGAGATGGAGAGGAGGATGCAGGAGGAAGCAGAGATGGAGAGGAGGATGCAAGAGGAAGCAGAGACGGAGAGGAGGATGCAAGAGGAAGCACAGACGAAGAGGAGGAAGCAGAGATGGAGAGGAGGATGCAGGAGGAAGCACAGACAGAGAGGAAGATGCAGGAGGAAGCACAGACGAAGAGGAGGAAGCAGAGATGGAGAGGAGGATGCAGGAGGAAGCAGAGATGAAGAGGAGGATGCAGGAGGCTGACAGAGGGAAGATGTTGGTACAGGCTCTAAATGAAGAATAAATTCCTCGTTTAGAGCCTCTGGGTCTGGGACTGGTCCAGCATCGACACTGTCAGCAGAGGATGGTCCAGCTGCTGGTGTAGACCTTTTAGCAGGAGGTGAAGCTTGTAATTCTGAAAAATTTTAAATATTAAACATTCATTAAAATGGGTTGAAAAAATGTACAGTACACATAAACACATAATAAGTAGCCCAAACTTTAATAATATGTCTGCATTAGGTGCATAGTAATTACATAAATTGCAAAAAAGTGCAATAAACTACAAAAAAATTGAAAATCGTTTTTGTTTTTTTAACATATATTTCTAGTTAGAGAAATTTAAGAGGCTTATCCCTCAAAACTGTAAATACAAAAAAGTTACACAAACTAGTTTCCCACCACAGGAAATTTATTTTGAGTGTCTTCATAGTTTTATTTTTGAAATACACCAATTTTTATATACTGCAGGAAAAACGAAAATAAATATTATAGTGCAAATTTGCAAAATAACAGCATATGCATCAAAATAAACTATTTCCAGCAGTGCAATATGAGTCTTAAGCATCCCAGAAACGACACAGAAAGTCATAAAGTCAAACATAACTTTTTAAAACACATAACAAGTAAAACACAAGCTCATAAGGCCCCGATCGTAAAAAACTACATTTCCGCAAAATTACGTCACTTCCGGTTTCGGGCAGGTCATGCGGTCATGTGATAGTTCGCGCTGATGGACGTAGGAAGTGTTACAAACAGCTGATGGATCGGCGAAGCCTGTTTCTGGAATATCATGTTTTTGTTGCTGCAAGTGATTTTTATGCAGTTTTTGCAAAGCTATATGTGGAAGGAAACTGTGACCTAGGACAAGCTGATGGCATAAGATGTAAGTACAACTCCTCCAGTTTCATATGCAAAAAAAAGTATTGCGCTAGCTTACTTGGTTGCAGAGCTACCGGGATTTAAAAATAGTTACGCAAAACAGAGCGTGCCCGCTCCGATCGGCTGTAAAGGGTTAATAAAGTTTAATATTTTGGAAAAAAAATGTTGGCAAAGAGAGGAAGTACCGATCGGGTTTCCGGTAAGGATCGGGTAGCGTTGAAACTCTGTCGTGCTAGCTAGCACGCAGTATGAGTCATTGTAACTGTCAGCACAACGAAAATAAACTACACCTAAACTCGGTTTATATCTGACCCAAATAGAGTGCAGTTCATAACTTCTTACCTGAAATTCAGTTCGCCTCACGCTCCGACCGGCAGCCGCCTGCTTCTCCTGCCTTCGGTTTCCCTGATCCGGGATTGAGCTCTGCGTTAGCCACCACCGGTCGATCGGCGGCCGCCTCGCCGGTGGCTAGCTGCCCTGTGTTGTAGCTCCGCGTTAGCCACCACCAAAAAGCTCAGTTATTTTTTCCACATCGACCAGCATCATCGGCCCATATAAACGAAAAATAAGTCCAGCTAAGACAAACACTGTTTGCGAGCGATCGGGGGTGAAAGGAGCCTCACTGAAAGGGTGTTTTTTAGCGAAGGGTCGCTAGCCGGCTAGCATGAGAACGGGTTGGTACAGACAGTATTCTCCAAAGAGTTGTTGTGTTGTATAATTTGTCTCCTGTCCTAATTTCCTCTCTCCCTGAGGACACTCCAGGTCCAAGCGCAGCAATGGGTAACCAAGAGTTTCCCAAAAGTCAGCCGCCCACAACAGGGAGAAAGAGGAAAAGAGACCGAAATGATGAGCTGCTAGACCTCATCAGAGAGAAGAGCGCAACAGAACAGGTCACATGACAGCACAGCATTTTCTCTGCATTTTCTACCCACAGTTTGAACTGAATAACAAATAACACAACCTACACAAACTGAAAACAAACAGAAATCACAGAGTAAAATTTGAAAACTTTTATTGATGTTAATTTAAAAGTTATTTAAAAAAAGAAAACCCATATAAAGTAAAAAAAAAAGTAAAAAAAAAATCGTAAAAATAAATAAAAAGAAAGGAAAAAAAGAAAAGAAAACCCAAACAGACAAACCCCTCTGAGCAAGCAATAGGCGACAGTGGGAAGGAAAAACTCCATTTTAACAGGGAGAAACCTCCGACAGAACCGGGCTCTGTGAGGGGACAGCCATCTGCCTCGACTGGTCAATGGGTTCTCATAAGTGACTCGATCAATTTAAAAAGAGCCATTCTAATTGTAAAAATAACCAATTTAAAATCCCGTTAGTTTTCTAGGATTCAAGCAAACTACATTAAACCCGGAGGGAGCCCTAGCTGCAGATTGTTAAAGATATCAACTTGAATATTCCGGGCAGTATTTTCATTCCTGACATTAATGGTATTAGTGCCACCAAAGGAATTGTTTACTATGTTCACAACCGTACTTTGCTGTGAAATAGCAGGTTGCCCCTGGTTTGAATCTTCTGTGTCTGAGTCATCTGGGCTCCCCATACAGCACACACACAAGCATGCAAACAGGTTTTTGCAATTTTGATTGTTTGGCCTAGATTCAGGTTCAGGAGCTGGGTCCTGTGTTGGTGACGGTGTGTGGGTGACAGTTGATGCTTTATTGGCCATCAACTGGCCATCAACTTTGCATTTTTGATTATTGAATCTAGATTCCAGTTCAGGTGGTGTCTCCTGTGTTGGGCTGGTGACAGTTGATGCTTTATTGGCCATTGCGTTTTAATATCTATTTGCAGATAATTTGTTTTCTCCGTTTGTTAAAACTAGCGTTTGAAAATCCGTTCCTGCAGAGGGCTATTTATAGACTTAAATCCTTTGAAGTGTATGACGTCACTGAAGCCTTTGCTCTAAGCCCCGCCCACTTCGAGAAAAAAAAAGAATGCGCTCGAAGTGTGTGGCGT
>NC_140531.1:45010985-45092234 GCF_057382185.1 Mchenga conophoros
GAGCATTTTGAAATCACTGAAAGTTAGGTCAATTATGGACAATTTGAAAGGGCTTTTATTTTTGAAAACAAAATCAGAATGACTTGATATTGATATGGTATCACTGTGAGGTTGTATACTGTTGATCTAAGGTGGAATTACCCTGTGGAAACAAGAATTTTTCATTTTAGAGCATTTTGAAATCACTGAAAGGTAGGTCAATTATGGACAATTTGAAAAGGCTTTTATTTTTGAAAGCAAAATCAGAATGACTTGATATTGATATGGTATCACTGTGAGGTTGTATACTATTGATCTAAAGTGGAATTACCCTGTGGAAACAAGAATTTTTCATTTTAGAGCATTTTGAAATCACTGAAAGGTAGGTCAATTATGGACAATTTGAAAAGGCTTTTATTTTTGAAAGCAAAATCAGAATGACTTGATATTGATATGGTATCACTGTGAGGTTGTATACTATTGATCTAAAGTGGAATTACCCTGTGGAAACAAGAATTTTTCATTTTAGAGCATTTTGAAATCACAGAAAGTTAGGTCAATTGTGGACAATTTGAAAGGGCTTTTATTTTTGAAAGCAAAATCAGAATGACTTGATATTGATATGGTATCACTGTGAGGTTGTATACTGTTGATCTAAGGTGGAATTACCCTGTGGAAACAGGAATTTTCCATTTTAGAGCATTTTGAAATCACTGAAAGTTAGGTCAATTGTGGACAATTTGAAAGGGCTTTTATTTTTGAAAGCAAAATCAGAATGACTTGATATTGATATGGTATCACCGTGGGTTGTATACTGTTGATCTGGAGTGGAATTACCCTGTGGAAACAAGAATTTTTCATTTTAGAGCATTTTGAAATCACTGAAAGTTAGGTCAATTATGGACAATTTGAAAGGGCTTTTATTTTTGAAAGCAAAATCAGAATGACTTGATATTGATATGGTATCACTATGGGGCTTTATACTGTAAATACAGAGTGGAATTATCCTGTGGAAACAGGAATTTTCCATTTTAGAGCATTTTGAAATCACTGAAAGTTAGGTCAATTATGGACAATTTGAAAGGGCTTTTATTTTTGAAAACAAAATCAGAATGACTTGATATTGATATGGTATCACTGTGAGGTTGTATACTGTTGATCTAAGGTGGAATTACCCTGTGGAAACAAGAATTTTTCATTTTAGAGCATTTTGAAATCACTGAAAGGTAGGTCAATTATGGACAATTTGAAAAGGCTTTTATTTTTGAAAGCAAAATCAGAATGACTTGATATTGATATGGTATCACTGTGAGGTTGTATACTATTGATCTAAAGTGAATTACCCTGTGGAAACAAGAATTTTTCATTTTAGAGCATTTTGAAATCACAGAAAGTTAGGTCAATTGTGGACAATTTGAAAGGGCTTTTATTTTTGAAAGCAAAATCAGAATGACTTGATATTGATATGGTATCACTGTGAGGTTGTATACTGTTGATCTAAAGTGGAATTACCCTGTGGAAACAGGAATTTTCCATTTTAGAGCATTTTGAAATCACTGAAAGTTAGGTCAATTGTGGACAATTTGAAAGAGCTTTTATTTTTGAAAGCAAAATCAGAATGACTTGATATTGATATGGTATCACTATGGGGCTTTATACTGTAAATACAGAGTGGAATTATCCTGTGGAAACAGGAATTTTCCATTTTAGAGCATTTTGAAATCACTGAAAGTTAGGTCAATTATGGACAATTTGAAAGGGCTTTTATTTTGAAAACAAAATCAGAATGACTTGATATTGATATGGTATCACTGTGAGGTTGTATACTGTTGATCTAAGGTGGAATTACCCTGTGGAAACAAGAATTTTTCATTTTAGAGCATTTTGAAATCACTGAAAGGTAGGTCAATTATGGACAATTTGAAAAGGCTTTTATTTTTGAAAGCAAAATCAGAATGACTTGATATTGATATGGTATCACTGTGAGGTTGTATACTATTGATCTAAAGTGGAATTACCCTGTGGAAACAAGAATTTTTCATTTTAGAGCATTTTGAAATCACAGAAAGTTAGGTCAATTGTGGACAATTTGAAAGGGCTTTTATTTTTGAAAGCAAAATCAGAATGACTTGATATTGATATGGTATCGCTGTGAGGTTGTATACTGTTGATCTAAGGTGGAATTACCCTGTGGAAACAAGAATTTTCCATTTTAGAGCATTTTGAAATCACTGAAAGGTAGGTCAATTATGGACAATTTGAAAAGGCTTTTATTTTTGAAAGCAAAATCAGAATGACTTGATATTGATATGGTATCACTGTGGGGCTGTATACTGTAAATACAGAGTGGAATTACCCTGTGGAAACAAGAATTTTTCATTTTAGAGCATTTTGAAATCACAGAAAGTTAGGTCAATTGTGGACAATTTGAAAGGGCTTTTATTTTTGAAAGCAAAATCAGAATGACTTGATATTGATATGGTATCACTGTGAGGTTGTATACTGTTGATCTAAAGTGGAATTACCCTGTGGAAACAAGAATTTTTCATTTTAGAGCATTTTGAATCGTTAGAAGATTAAGTCAAATATCGGCAATTTCAAAGGGCCATTACTATGAAAAGCAAAATCAGAATGACTTGATATTGATATGGTATCACTGTGAGGTTGTATACTGTTGATCTAAAGTGGAATTGCCCTGTGGAAACAAGAATTTTTCATTTTAGAGCATTTTGAAATCACAGAAAGTTAGGTCAATTATGGACAATTTGAAAGGGCTTTTATTTTTGAAAGCAAAATCAGAATGACTTGATATTGATATGGTATCACCGTGGGGTTGTATACTGTTGATCTAAAGTGGAATTACCCTGTGGAAACAGCAAAATTCTATTTAAGAGCATTTTGAAATCACTGAAAGTTAGGTCAATTATGGACAATTTGAAAAGGCTTTTATTTTTGAAAGCAAAATCAGAATGACTTGATATTGATATGGTATCACCGTGGGGTTGTATACTGTTGATCTAAAGTGGAATTACCCTGTGGAAACAGGAATTTTCCATTTTAGAGCATTTTGAAATCACTGAAAGGTAGGTCAACTATGGACAATTTGAAAAGTCTTTTATTTTGGAAGGCATAATCAGAATGACTTGATATTGATATGGTATCACCGTGGGTTGTATACTGTTGATCTAAAGTGGAATTACCTGTGGAAACAGGAATTTTCCATTTTAGAGCATTTTGAAATCACTGAAAGGTAGGTCAACTATGGACAATTTGAAAAGTCTTTATTTTGGAAGGCATAATCAGAATGACTTGATATTGATATGGTGTCACTGTGGGGTTGTATACTATTGATCTAAAGTGGAATTACCCTGTGGAAACAAGAATTTTTCATTTTAGAGCATTTTGAAATCAATGAAAGTTAGGTCAATTATGGACAATTTGAAAAGTCTTTTATTTTGGAAGGCATAATCAGAATGACTTGATATTGATATGGTAACATCATGAGGTTGTATACTGTTGATCTAAAGTGGAATTACCCTGTGGAAACAGGAATTTTCCATTTTAGAGCATTTTGAAATCACTGAAAGGTAGGTCAACTATGGACAATTTGAAAAGGCTTTTATTTTTGAAAGCAAAATCAGAATGACTTGATATTGATATGGTAACATCGTGAGGTTGTATACTGTTGATCTAAAGTGGAATTACCCTGTGGAAACAGGAATTTTCCATTTTAGAGCATTTTGAAATCACTGAAAGGTAGGTCAACTATGGACAATTTGAAAAGGCTTTTATTTTTGAAAGCAAAATCAGAATGACTTGATATTGATATGGTATCACTGTGAGGTTGTATACTATTGATCTAAAGTGGAATTACCCTGTGGAAACAAGAATTTTTCATTTTAGAGCATTTTGAAATCACAGAAAGTTAGGTCAATTGTGGACAATTTGAAAGGGCTTTTATTTTTGAAAGCAAAATCAGAATGACTTGATATTGATATGGTATCACTGTGAGGTTGTATACTGTTGATCTAAGGTGGAATTACCTTGTGGAAACAGGAATTTTCCATTTTAGAGCATTTGAAATCACTGAAAGTTAGGTCAATTGTGGACAATTTGAAAGGGCTTTTATTTTTGAAAGCAAAATCAGAATGACTTGATATTGATATGGTATCACTATGGGGCTTTATACTGTAAATACAGAGTGGAATTATCCTGTGGAAACAGGAATTTTCCATTTTAGAGCATTTTGAAATCACTGAAAGTTAGGTCAATTATGGACAATTTGAAAGGGCTTTTATTTTGAAAACAAAATCAGAATGACTTGATATTGATATGGTATCACTGTGAGGTTGTATACTGTTGATCTAAGGTGGAATTACCCTGTGGAAACAAGAATTTTTCATTTTAGAGCATTTTGAAATCACTGAAAGGTAGGTCAATTATGGACAATTTGAAAAGGCTTTTATTTTTGAAAGCAAAATCAGAATGACTTGATATTGATATGGTATCACTGTGAGGTTGTATACTATTGATCTAAAGTGGAATTACCCTGTGGAAACAAGAATTTTTCATTTTAGAGCATTTTGAAATCACAGAAAGTTAGGTCAATTGTGGACAATTTGAAAGGGCTTTTATTTTTGAAAGCAAAATCAGAATGACTTGATATTGATATGGTATCACTGTGAGGTTGTATACTGTTGATCTAAGGTGGAATTACCCTGTGGAAACAGGAATTTTCCATTTTAGAGCATTTTGAAATCACTGAAAGTTAGGTCAATTGTGGACAATTTGAAAGGGCTTTTATTTTTGAAAGCAAAATCAGAATGACTTGATATTGATATGGTATCACTATGGGGCTTTATACTGTAAATACAGAGTGGAATTATCCTGTGGAAACAGGAATTTTCCATTTTAGAGCATTTTGAAATCACTGAAAGTTAGGTCAATTATGGACAATTTGAAAGGGCTTTTATTTTTGAAAACAAAATCAGAATGACTTGATATTGATATGGTATCACTGTGAGGTTGTATACTGTTGATCTAAGGTGGAATTACCCTGTGGAAACAAGAATTTTTCATTTTAGAGCATTTTGAAATCACTGAAAGGTAGGTCAATTATGGACAATTTGAAAAGGCTTTTATTTTTGAAAGCAAAATCAGAATGACTTGATATTGATATGGTATCACTGTGAGGTTGTATACTATTGATCTAAAGTGGAATTACCCTGTGGAAACAAGAATTTTTCATTTAGAGCATTTTGAAATCACTGAAAGGTAGGTCAATTATGGACAATTTGAAAAGGCTTTTATTTTTGAAAGCAAAATCAGAATGACTTGATATTGATATGGTATCACTGTGAGGTTGTATACTATTGATCTAAAGTGGAATTACCCTGTGGAAACAAGAATTTTCATTTTAGAGCATTTTGAAATCACAGAAAGTTAGGTCAATTGTGGACAATTTGAAAGGGCTTTTATTTTTGAAAGCAAAATCAGAATGACTTGATATTGATATGGTATCACTGTGAGGTTGTATACTGTTGATCTAAGGTGGAATTACCCTGTGGAAACAGGAATTTTCCATTTTAGAGCATTTTGAAATCACTGAAAGTTAGGTCAATTGTGGACAATTTGAAAGGGCTTTTATTTTTGAAAGCAAAATCAGAATGACTTGATATTGATATGGTATCACCGTGGGGTTGTATACTGTTGATCTGGAGTGGAATTACCCTGTGGAAACAAGAATTTTTCATTTTAGAGCATTTTGAAATCACTGAAAGTTAGGTCAATTATGGACAATTTGAAAGGGCTTTTATTTTTGAAAGCAAAATCAGAATGACTTGATATTGATATGGTATCACTATGGGGCTTTATACTGTAAATACAGAGTGGAATTATCCTGTGGAAACAGGAATTTTCCATTTTAGAGCATTTTGAAATCACTGAAAGTTAGGTCAATTATGGACAATTTGAAAGGGCTTTTATTTTTGAAAACAAAATCAGAATGACTTGATATTGATATGGTATCACTGTGAGGTTGTATACTGTTGATCTAAGGTGGAATTACCCGGTGGAAACAAGAATTTTTCATTTTAGAGCATTTTGAAATCACTGAAAGGTAGGTCAATTATGGACAATTTGAAAAGGCTTTTATTTTTGAAAGCAAAATCAGAATGACTTGATATTGATATGGTATCACTGTGAGGTTGTATACTATTGATCTAAAGTGGAATTACCCTGTGGAAACAAGAATTTTTCATTTTAGAGCATTTTGAAATCACAGAAAGTTAGGTCAATTGTGGACAATTTGAAAGGGCTTTTATTTTTGAAAGCAAATCAGAATGACTTGATATTGATATGGTATCACTGTGAGGTTGTATACTGTTGATCTAAAGTGGAATTACCCTGTGGAAACAGGAATTTTCCATTTTAGAGCATTTTGAAATCACTGAAAGTTAGGTCAATTGTGACAATTTGAAAGAGCTTTTATTTTTGAAAGCAAAATCAGAATGACTTGATATTGATATGGTATCACTATGGGGCTTTATACTGTAAATACAGAGTGGAATTATCCTGTGGAAACAGGAATTTTCCATTTTAGAGCATTTTGAAATCACTGAAAGTTAGGTCAATTATGGACAATTTGAAAGGGCTTTTATTTTGAAAACAAAATCAGAATGACTTGATATTGATATGGTATCACTGTGAGGTTGTATACTGTTGATCTAAAGTGGAATTACCCTGTGGAAACAAGAATTTTTCATTTTAGAGCATTTTGAAATCACTGAAAGGTAGGTCAATTATGGACAATTTGAAAAGGCTTTTATTTTTGAAAGCAAAATCAGAATGACTTGATATTGATATGGTATCACTGTGAGGTTGTATACTATTGATCTAAAGTGGAATTACCCTGTGGAAACAAGAATTTTTCATTTTAGAGCATTTTGAAATCACAGAAAGTTAGGTCAATTGTGGACAATTTGAAAGGGCTTTTATTTTTGAAAGCAAAATCAGAATGACTTGATATTGATATGGTATCGCTGTGAGGTTGTATACTGTTGATCTAAGGTGGAATTACCCTGTGGAAACAAGAATTTTCCATTTTAGAGCATTTTGAAATCACTGAAAGGTAGGTCAATTATGGACAATTTGAAAAGGCTTTTATTTTTGAAAGCAAAATCAGAATGACTTGATATTGATATGGTATCACTGTGGGGCTGTATACTGTAAATACAGAGTGGAATTACCCTGTGGAAACAAGAATTTTTCATTTTAGAGCATTTTGAAATCACAGAAAGTTAGGTCAATTGTGGACAATTTGAAAGGGCTTTTATTTTTGAAAGCAAAATCAGAATGACTTGATATTGATATGGTATCACTGTGAGGTTGTATACTGTTGATCTAAAGTGGAATTACCCTGTGGAAACAAGAATTTTTCATTTTAGAGCATTTTGAATCGTTAGAAGATTAAGTCAAATATCGGCAATTTCAAAGGGCCATTACTATGAAAAGCAAAATCAGAATGACTTGATATTGATATGGTATCACTGTGAGGTTGTATACTGTTGATCTAAAGTGGAATTGCCCTGTGGAAACAAGAATTTTTCATTTTAGAGCATTTTGAAATCACAGAAAGTTAGGTCAATTATGGACAATTTGAAAGGGCTTTTATTTTTGAAAGCAAAATCAGAATGACTTGATATTGATATGGTATCACCGTGGGGTTGTATACTGTTGATCTAAAGTGGAATTACCCTGTGGAAACAGCAAAATTCTATTTAAGAGCATTTTGAAATCACTGAAAGTTAGGTCAATTATGGACAATTTGAAAGGCTTTTATTTTTGAAAGCAAAATCAGAATGACTTGATATTGATATGGTATCACCGTGGGGTTGTATACTGTTGATCTAAAGTGGAATTACCCTGTGGAAACAGGAATTTTCCATTTTAGAGCATTTTGAAATCACTGAAAGGTAGGTCAACTATGGACAATTTGAAAAGTCTTTTATTTTGGAAGGCATAATCAGAATGACTTGATATTGATATGGTATCACCGTGGGGTTGTATACTGTTGATCTAAAGTGGAATTACCCTGTGGAAACAGGAATTTTCCATTTTAGAGCATTTTGAAATCACTGAAAGGTAGGTCAACTATGGACAATTTGAAAAGTCTTTTATTTTGGAAGGCATAATCAGAATGACTTGATATTGATATGGTGTCACTGTGGGGTTGTATACTATTGATCTAAAGTGGAATTACCCTGTGGAAACAAGAATTTTTCATTTTAGAGCATTTTGAAATCAATGAAAGTTAGGTCAATTATGGACAATTTGAAAAGTCTTTTATTTTGGAAGGCATAATCAGAATGACTTGATATTGATATGGTAACATCATGAGGTTGTATACTGTTGATCTAAAGTGGAATTACCCTGTGGAAACAGGAATTTTCCATTTTAGAGCATTTTGAAATCACTGAAAGGTAGGTCAACTATGGACAATTTGAAAAGGCTTTTATTTTTGAAAGCAAAATCAGAATGACTTGATATTGATATGGTAACATCGTGAGGTTGTATACTGTTGATCTAAAGTGGAATTACCCTGTGGAAACAGGAATTTTCCATTTTAGAGCATTTTGAAATCACTGAAAGGTAGGTCAACTATGGACAATTTGAAAAGGCTTTTATTTTTGAAAGCAAAATCAGAATGACTTGATATTGATATGGTATCACTGCGGGGTTGTATACTGTTGATCTAAAGTGGAATTACCCTGTGGAAACAAGAATTTTTCATTTTAGAGCATTTTGAATCGTTAGGAGATTAAGTCAAATATCGGCAATTTCAAAGGGCCATTACTATGAAAAGCAAAATCAGACTGACTTGATATTGATATGGTATTACTGTGAAAAAGACTGCGGTTGGAAAGTGTTGATACAAAGTTCAAATAGTATTTGGAAATACGACTTTTGCTTTTAAGAGCATTATGAATTCATTGAAAGAGTAGTTCAAAATGAAGATTCACAGGGCTTTTACTTTGAAATCCAAAATAAGATGGCCTTGATAGTGACAGGGCACAATTAGGGTACAAGGCTGTGTCATGTAGATGTAACATTAGAGTTTCTAAAAAAAAAAAAAAAGGCCTAAATTATATGTTATTATGTTCTTAACATATCTGTTAATTCACTCGAAGTTGGCTTTTATTTTGAAATCCGGTTTCCACATCCATTCCCGTAATACTTTGAATACACAGGGAACGTAAAATCAACTGGAGGCTGGCTTGACTGCAAGTCTCGAATTGGAGGCTGGCTTGACAACTGAGCGAGAGGGGCTGCCATTGTATGTGTGTGTGTGTGTGTGGATAATAGCAAACACTGAAATACATTTTTTGCACGCAGGAATGAGTTTTGTTCGCTCAAATTCAGCTTTTCTTCGCTCAAAATAAATTTCTCCTCAAAATACATCATTTGCACCTGCAAACCTTTTTTACGTGCGCTCAGAATAGTGGCACAAAAATAACGCCATATTATTTTGACCCCGAAAATGGCGCATCAGGCCAAAATCCTTTCCACGCCCACCCCCGTGACATCACGCCCCAATGCCCTATGGTAACTAATGTTATAAAAATGTTCCGCCCCTAATGAGCATTTGAGCAGCCAATCAGAATCATCTATGTCATGTGATCATGAGTACAGCAGCAGATTGTTCTAGTGAGAGTTTCGAAGCACCATGGATGAAGGTAAATGCACCTTTCAATTGTTTGCCAACCGCCAATACGACTGTCAGAAAGAAAGAAAGAAGAAAGAGTTTGAAGGTACCAGCTCTCAGGTATGAAGCTAACTTTCAAAAGTTACATGAGTACAAACAGGTACCTTGTCGGGTTTTTTTCGTTTGCTTGTTTTTGGTTGGTTTTTTTTTTAACCCTGTCCTGTCTGGCTGTTTTTGTGGCACAAATATAACGGTGTAGAGAAAGAGTTGAGCGCGCACGGGCAGAAATGTTGAGAGCGCCAGCAACACGTTGTTAGCGAGCGCAAATGCAAAAACCGAGCGAGAGGGGCTGCTGTTGTGTGTGTGTGTTAGTGATGGGTCGTTCGCGAACGAAATGGCTCTTAGAGCCGTCTCTTTGACGTGAACGACGGGAGCCGGCTCCTTATCGCGAGCCGTCACGTGGTTTTTTTTCTCTCTCTCTCTCTCGCTCTCTCTCTCGCACGTTTTTCCGCTTCACTCTGCACGTGGGCAGAGGGGGGGAGGGGCGGTAGTTACTCTCAGTAGCACAGGAACAGCCAGAGGGAGAGAGAGAGAAAGAGAGCCAGGGATAGAAAGGTATAGTAATCATCCACAACTATTTTCGGTTGCAGATGATAAAGGATTCAGAAAGTTTATTCATGCGGGCCCATATGACAGAGAATATACATGTTCTTTTTGTTTTCATATTATAATTTATATTTAATTGTGTTGTGGTTTGCAGTGTTTTGTGTTGTTTTCACTTTAAATTTGTAAAAGGAAAAAGATGAAAATTTAAATAGTTAAAAGTTGAAATGTGAATAGTTGATTTTTGTATTATATGATTTATTTATTACATTTTATGTGGATTTTGCAGCAAAATTATCCACACCCACCGCCCGCGCTATGAATTGTGGGATATATGGGACCACGAAGCGTGCACCGGACCACGCTTGATATTTGGGGAAATCGACGGCGCATTTGAAGTACGCTTCGAGTTGGGACAGTCGTCACGTGGCGGTGACGTAATCGCACTCAGAATGCGTACTTCAAGCGTGCGGTCTCTGAATTGGGACACAGCCCCAGTCTCCATTTCAACTTGTGTTGAAAGTGCGGACTTCAAATGATATTCTCTTAATTGTGTTAATAGGCCACGTAAAACCAGAGTTATGATTCGAAACAGTACAAACGGTGTTTTCTGAGGACAGCGCTACCAAACACTCTCCGTTGGCGACCAAAATTTTAAAAACAAAATTAAAAAAAAAAAAAAGGATGCATGTCTGCCATTACCTGCCAAAACCGGAAGTAACATAATATTTTGTGGGAAACGTAGTTTTTCCCCTCAGGGCCTTGATGAACCTATACTGGTGGTTTTAAGTTATGTCTGACATATGTCTGTGCAGTTTCTGGGATGCTTAGACCTCAAAATGCACTGTTGGAAATTATTTTATTTTCTATGTTTTGTTCTGTTACTTTTCTAAAAACAGATGGTGATCTTTTCTAAAAGCGATAGGACAGGTGTGGAGGAGAGTGAAGCAAGAGAATGGGTTCCTAAGGTGGGCAAGAAAAATCCAGCTAAGTTTCTGTAAATATGTTGTTTTCACACATCCATGGAAAATGAGCAAAATATATATTTTTCTGCTCTAATAACAGTCTGTGAGCTCATCTGAAGATGATGGGACAGATGACTGGAAACCCACACAGGATGAATCTGAAGGCTATTCAGAAGAGGAGGAAGAACAAGAACGTAAAAGGATTCCTAAGGTAGCCATGAAAAACAAAACTGGGTGTCCTATGCCACAAAGAGATGTGAAATTCATCCTCAGTTTCACTGCTTCCACAATCTATACATTCAACAAAATATGTCTTTGTATTCTTCTACGTCACATGGTCAGCTCATATGTATGGAACACCAGGACTGCCATAATGAATTAATTAAATACACCATTAGATAATTAATTAAATGTGGCAATAATTAATTAAAGAGAAGATTTAGAAGAAGATTAGAAATGAGTGATGATGGGAAACCTCCACCAGATAAATTTAAAGACAACTGAGAAAAGATGAGTTTAAGGAAGAGGTGAGTTAGCTCCAGTCCATTTTTAGTGAGGTCATGAGGAGGAGTAGTAGTGGGTTTCGTACACAAGATGAATTCAAAGACAGTATATATATTCAAAGAAATATAAAGGTCAAATCAAAAGTAGTCAGAATTACTAACCGTACTGCAGATAATTTATTTTCATTGGCATTTGTAAATATTAAGTAAGAGTAAGACAAAAAATAAAACTTTTTTAGTAGTTGTATGCGTCTTCTTTTTGTGTACAGGGGGCGTTCGTGAGCAGTGAGTTGCCGCAGAGGACAGAGGAACGGCAACAGGTTGCTGTCGCCTCAAAGTCTCAAAGGCATCACTATGTCAGAAATGGACACAAGTGTCCCATATGTGGACGTGTATATGCTGACTTCATCTACAGTTCACAGGGTGAGTAACGTGATCCCGCTGTGACACGCCTCCCTGCAGCAGCCATGTTGGTGACTCTGTCTCACATTATTTCAGATCAGAGTTTCCAGACCTCCGGAGTTTACAGCGCCACTGAGACCTCCACCAATCAGGTAAGAGCTGACCTCTGCCTCTGTCTCCTGTTAGTGTGATGCAGGTCAGCATAATGTTGCACATGAAAATTGGTTTGAAATTTGCACGTGTGAAGAGGTCATGTGATCAGTGACCCCATGAAGCTGTAATCAGTCTGTTTCTATTTTATTTTGAAAGGATGAGCAGGAAGGAGGCGTGGCTGACTCTCCCACGAGATCAGACGTGAACTTCAGCTACAGCCAGCAGGTACGTCCCGCAGCGTAGCTTGAAGGTGACATCATCGCGTGTGTGACAGCGGTGCCAGGGTAGCTCAGTGGTTGGCGCTGCTGCCTCACAGTCTGAGCGTCTCGTTTCAGACCCGGGGAAGTTCAACTTCCTGCTTCAGACTTCAGGAGAATATTGTTGCGACCGCGCCACAGACTGCAGCTGCCATCTCTGCTCCGCCTCGTCTCGGTGGGCGGCGATAAGCTGGACAGAGAACAGCTCTAAACATTGTTCGTCCAATCAAAAACCTGTACAGCAGGCCTAAAGCGCCTGTCCAACGTCATCCTCCAGAGGTCGCAACCTCTGAAGGTAATGGTGCTTGGACTTTGAGCACTTCCTGTTCCTGTGACGCGCCGAGCTCTCTTCTTCTCTTGGTTTTGGTCTAACGGCAGTCGGGACAAAGTCTGAGTGTGTATTTCCTGTTTCTGTTCAAAAACATAAACGCATTCATTCCTTTCTTCATACGGGAACAGGGATATCTGCATCTGACTGAAAGGAGTATTCCTTTTTCTCTTATGTCCATCACACTTTTTCTAGGATAGACTACTTGACTAGTATTGCATGTGCCTGTGAATACCGTGCCATAGTTATATCAGACCACGCCCCTTTAATTCTGACTGGCTATGCCTGACTTACCTAGAACAGACAGGAGTTGGCGTTTTAACCCCACACTACTATCTGATCAGTGTGTTGAGCAGTATGTGTAGACTGCAGAGTCCTCCAGTATTACTTCAATTTGGGCATCCAGGTAAGAGACACCTGAACAGTAAACAGCAGTCTTTGAAGCGGCGCTGACAGGTGAAGGTGAGACGCCTGAATGAACTCACGGAGCATCACAGAATGTTGATTCTGTTCTGGACGTTTTCAGTGGGAGAAACCTTTCGTTATCATCCAGGTGATCCTTCAGTCTCAGCTGACTGCAGGTTTCCGACCTATAAACGGGACATAATGACTGAAACTAGCTCAGCTCCTCCACTGGCAGATCTGTTTTAGCAGCAGAAGTCTGAGTGCACCTGAGTCACTTGCAGGTGTGGTAAACATCTTCCAAGGGCACTCTGATCACCTGGGTCCTGTGGAGGTCATGTGACTGGTGTTCCTCTCCTTTAACCTGTGGCTGCCGTTTCAAAGAGACACACGTTTCCTTCAGGTTCTTTGAATGTTTATAGATGATTCTGCAGGTGTTTCAGGTTCAGGTGATGACATGATGCTGTGAATTTGTCATGTGACCGTCATGTGACCATCTGTCTCCTCAGTGGTACCATCAGAGCTGCTGGAAGCAACAGCAGCAGCTGTATCCCGCCTCCTCACCTGAGACTGCCTACCCCTACCAGCCCTACACGCCCTACCTGGGCCAGGAGCCCCCTCTGCACGGTAAGAGTGATCGGTTCCAGCAGGTGGTGCTGCACTTCTTCCACCTGTATACAAAAGATGCAAGTTTCATCTTTTAGCTGAGCCTTCACTTCCGTAGCGAAGCCTTTCACAATAAAACAGTGCGATCAGGTAGGAGGCAACTGTGGGGAACACATGACTAACAGGAAGATGTGTGCAGTGATGTCATTACAGCATGGATGGTCCCTCAGGTGTTTTAATTTAAGCTCCACCCCCTTTACTGTGACTTGATCTGTCCCATCTTCCGTCCCCAGCTGCCTCCCAGCCGTTCTCTGAGACTGGGCGGATCTCCCATCAGCCCGCCAGCTCCTACCCAGAATCCTCCAGGTCTGCAGATGGACAGACAGAGGGACGCAACGGCGGTCAGTACTTTACCTTTACCTTTGGAGTGCACACGCTGCCAAAACAGGAAGTGTTTGTCAATAAAACAGTGTAGAAGTGCTGGAGGTCAGCAGGTCTGTTGGTGAAGCTTTACAGCTGCATAATGGTGAGAGTGGCGCAATGAGGACGGAAGGGTGGGGCAAACCCTACACCATCCAGCTGTCACATTCCTGTACCCAATGACTACTGTATTGTTATTAAGGTGAAATTTGACCGGATGAACATAGCAAACAGGCGTGGCAACAGACAGGAAGTGCGGTGCAGTAATTCTGGAGTCAGATGAAGGCAGAAGCACAATGGGCCAATTGCAGGCGCTGTTAGTCATTGGTCAGGTCACATGATTAGTGTGCCTCCACATTAAAACCCAAATTTTCTGCATTATAAACGAATTTACTTTGAAAATAAAGGCATGTGGTTTGTCTCCTCAGGTGTCTCCATGGAAAGCTCCTCCTCCATCAGTCCTACTCCTCCAGGCTCCGCCCCCTCCTCTGCTCTCCTCTACCCAGATCAGTCGCCCCTCCCTCCTCTCCCACTGCTCCACCTGCCATATGAAGCTCCACCCCCAAGCACCTACCTGACTACAGCCCCTGCACCTCCTCTTCCACATCCCGCCCACCACCCTCACCACTCTTCCTACCACCCATACAGGCCAATATCGACTGGAGGCCACGTTCTCATGTTGTTGGATACATTGCTGCCCCGCCCCCTCACCACACAGACACACTCTACATCCCACCCACTATGTAACGTGCATATTAGCTCAAGGCTAAAACCCCTTTTGTTTTGAATTAGTGGTAACATTATTATGAACACTTTTCCTGCAGCAAGACTTTCAAAATTAAAGTTAGGATTTAAAGGTAAATATTGGCTGGATGTTAATGGATGTTGCTGTTGGTTAAAATTCATGTTGTGACAGCCAATATGAGGTGGTGGGTGTGACCAGTCCCTATTTGTGGAGGGATCTTTGTGTTGATGTTTTGTTTTTTGGGTTTTGGGTGAATAAAGTTTGTTTCACCAGCAGATGGCGTTTTTGCTTCATCACATGACTATTGTCCAGCTAACAGTCCCAAACATCAACTTCCTGTTTTTTATGCTTTGAGCAAACAGGAAGTAAAATAATAAAGCCAGAAAGGTGCGATTCTCCACAGGACGTGAGAGATGGGGATCAGAGGGGAGTTACAGGTGATAGGTCGTCATCTCTGGCGAGGGGGCAGCGCCTCAGTGTGTCAGTTTGAGCTCTCAGGTAGAAAACTCTCACCTGTGCAGGTTAGGGGTGAGTGTGATTCATAGCAGCAGAAAATTTGAGAGCTTTGGAGGCTGACTCTGATTTTCTTAGTTTCCATGGAAACTAAAATCAATAAAGGCATTTTTTTCCATTACAGCTGCTGTGACACTGAAGTTCAGTAAGTAATCTGATTACACTGAGACAAAGGTTGATGGATGTTTGAACGACTACTTTGTCCAGACCTGTGATGAGCAGCGAAGCCTGAGACGACTCCCCCCACCCCCACTGAGTCGCCTGTTGTCATTTTTAAACCTTTATTGACACAGGAAGTGGCGTCACAGCCAAGAATAGAAACGCGGTGATGGAGGGACGTCCCTCAGCCCAGGAACTCTTTATCTGGATTTGCTTATGGTGACATCATCATTCGGGATGAGCTCACGTGGATGTAGCTGCTCCATCCACCGCCGCTTGTTTCATAGAGAAAAGCGCCACAGGTTGTATGAAAATCTGCAGATGGCGTGTTGACTCAGCCTGATACATGTTTAAATTATACTGTATGTGTATTGATCACTGTGGGTTTTTATAGATCTGATTGGTTAACGGGTGCTGGTTTCATACCTGCTGATAAGTTACCATGGTAACTTTTGATAGGAAGCACCTTCAGAAAAGCCTGAGTTACGTGCAGTTACCTGGATTAGAGGTCGGTTTGTGTGCTTATCCATTTGTTTTGTTGATGGAACCATGAATTCTGCAGTTTACCATCCTCTGGTTTAGTCAAAGTCCTGACGGCTTCATGCTCTAAAACCCTCCAGTGTGACTGAATTACAACAATTCTGCACAGACTGTTTTCTAAAACAGCGAGAGAACAATGAGCAGAACAGCAAGCATAGCAAAATATTACCTTTTAATTTCAGTGTAACATACAGCCGCCTGATAACAGCACCACAGGTAGGTTATTTACACAAACACTGGACGTTTGGAAGGTGCCCTTATTAACCCACCGGCAACAGTTGCCGTTTTAACCCCCACACATCAACAAAATTAAACATACAGTCAGTAGGACAAGTCTAAGGAGTGAAATGCATTCACTTATTTTGCTGCGAAAAATCTGGGATTAGACGGGTTCCATCATTTCAAAGAAACAAAGAACTGGACAGGTTGGACTTTTATCGAGCTGCTGTGAAGCCTCTGGTGCTCCGGGATGACGGCCCCAGGAGCTCAGATCATTGGTCTGACCCCCACCCCACCCTCAGAGATGGAAGACCTCGCTCGACCCCAAAAATCAGGTGTGCTGATGACATCACAGTGACCTGATCTGAGGTCAGCGCCACCGCTCTGATCACAGATCAATGATCAGCTGTAAAAACCAAAGTACTATGACAGAGAAGTAGCTCCAGCATCGGCCTCAGTGCCCGGGTAGGTTACGTATGTGTTGTCACGGGAACAGTTTTGCTGGGATCTCTATGGTCCAGAGGTCGCGACCTCCCAGAGCTCTCAGTGGGGCCTTCAGCCAGCGAGGGTTGGACAGGTTAGTCAGGTGCTTCTCCTGCAGACCAATCAGCACGGCCGACTGCTCCAGGCACTGTAGGTCCTTCCCCTGGAGGGAGGCGGGGCAAAGCCAGGTCTGGCCCACATCCACCAATCCTAAAAGAGACCACAGGGTTCGTTCAGGGATGTGTAAATGTGGCAGAGTAAATAGTGATTCTAACCTGCCACCACGCCGCGGCCGAACCGCTCCCCGGACTCCAGAAGTGCCTCAATCTGTCCATCCCCAGCAGGCCGCTTAGCACCGCCCACCACTCCAACCCCTCCCAGTCACGCTGAGCCACGTGGACCGCCAGCGTCTGGTTCTCCAGTGGAGCGAGCAGCGGCCTCCAGCGGCTCTCCACCGTCTTTACCCCGTCCAGAACCAGGCCGGCATACGGCTGCCGGTGTTCCAGATCTACTGGCGTTTAGATCAACTGGCGTTGGTCGAACAGATGTGTGGCAGTCTTGCGTTTCAGTAGCTCCTACCGACAAACCAGCAAAAAAAAGCCAAATGTGTCATCTGTGACACTTGTGAGGTTGTCTCAAACACACTCCGTCAGTCTTGATGCTGTTGAACAACAAAATGTTTAAAAATGTGGCGAGTTTACCTGGTGATATCCTCGTGCGCCACGCGATCGCGAAAACAGCAAACAATTAACACCATGCCGTTGTTGTTCACGGGACAGCAAGAGTAAACGATCGGGAGACTCTTGTCGTCGTTATCGTTCCCCTCGCACGGTTTATTTCTCCGAATTCAGCGTTTTTGCTTCACAACTACAGCGTGCAGTTTACTTTGTGCACTAACATGGAGTCGAGTCAACCAGCGCCACCTCTGGCCAAGTGCCACAGCCTACAGCCAGATCAACCTGTGACACACATCTGCACCACGTTTGAATTCGTGTCATGCACATTTGTACCTTTCAATTGTGTCTGTTTGTGCGTCATGCAAATAAACCTTTGGAAAGAATGAAATGATATCATATATTCCTTATTGGCCTACATTTGTACAAAATTCCAAATTATATACACAAAGTCATAGAAATCACCACTCCAATTGGTCATCATGATTTTAATATTCTCTTTTTCCATAACAATGAAATACACCTTGGACAAATATGACACATCAATATTTCATTAGTGTTGTCACATCACATCCTGTAAGCATCGTCTGTCTGTGTCTTTTCCCTGAAAATGAATATTTCCAGCCAATATAGGCAATTCATCAACATGGCTGGAGTTATATACAGTCTGTATAAGTGTGGTTAATCTAATGAAGATTTGTAAGGAGACGGCAGTTACTGTGAATTCACAGCAGTTACACAGTGATTAGTAATAAACAGCCAGTGAGAGTGAGTGGATATGACTGTTCCCACCACTAACACATGACCATAGGCCACTACTAGATTAACTTGTGACACATCTGCACCTGCTGCTATGATCACATTGAGTAGAGGCTGAGTGGCTGCACTTACCCCTGGTACATCCAAATCTACCCACAAACATGTTGAAAGATGCAATGACAGCAATGTGGATTGTCAACACTGAAAACAATCAGTAAGCAAAGACAACAGGGATCATTTGTTTCTGTTTATTTAGCACCCACAACATTTGTAGTCGCCTTCTGCACAGGGGAAGTCCACACACACCGTGTGGTACCACTTTCCACAGAAGGTGCAATCTGCAAGATTGAATGAGATTGTCAGGGTCATTGTCTGACTGTTTATTACTAATCACTGTGTAACTGCTGTACATTCACAGTAACTGCCATCTCCTTATAAATGTTTATTAGATTGACCACACTTATGCAGACTGTATATCACAACCAACTCTAACATGTTTGTTTGCAGAGGGCAGACACAGACAGACTACGCTAACGACATGTGATGTTACAACACTGGTGAAATATTAGTGTGTTCACGACATTTTTCGTATGGGCAAAAGTATTGATATCAGGATGGTGATTCTTATGTGTATGTCATTTGGCATTTTGTACAAATGTAGGCTGATAATAAATACATGATATCATTTCATTCATTTCAAAGGTTTATTTGCATGACGCACAAACAGACACAATTGAAAGGTACAAATGTGCATGACACGAATTCAAACGTGGTGCAGATGTGTGTCACAGGTTGATCTGGCTGTAGGCTGTGGCACTTGGCCAGAGGTGGCGCTGGTTGACTCGACTCCATGTTAGTGCACAAAGTAAACTGCACGCTGTAGTTGTGAAGCAAAAACGCTGAATTCGGAGAAATAAACCGTGCGAGGGGAACGATAACGACGACAAGAGTCTCCCGATCGTTTACTCTTGCTGTCCTGTGAACAACAACGGCGTGGTGTTACTTGTTTGCTGTTTTCGCGATCGCGTCACGCATGAGGATATCACCAGGTAAACTCGCCACATTTTTAAACATTTTGTTGTTCAACAGCATCAAGACTGACGGAGTGTGTTTGAGACAACCTCACAAGTGTCACAGATGACACATTTGGCGTTTTTTTGCTGGTTTGTCGGTAGCAGCTCCTGAAACGCAAGACTGCCACACATCTGTTCGACCAACGCCAGTTGATCTAAACGCCAGTAGATCTGGAACACCGGAACAACAGGCACGGCACCTGCACCGCCATGTCTGCAAAACAAGCGCACCCAAACAGGACGCACTTTTCAGAGGTATGAAACATTTTCAGGGTTTTTTTTAGCCCCTTTTGCATTAGTGCCTGCTCGACTCGCCACAACTCGACTACACTGGGTTTCCACTATAACCAATACCATCTAATATGGGTGCTCGTTGTTATAGCAACGTGTAATCTTAATTAAAATGTGACATGAATGCGGGGGCTGTTTGTCAGATTCCGGGAGCATGGCGTTGTTTCTTGGAGCAAACCGTCCTAGTGTACATTCCTGCGGTCACACAATAATTCCAGCAGAAATTTAAGTAGATAGGGCGGGTTGCCACTTAATTTTGTGTTGTGCACATGCGCAGAAACAACAGGTAGGATGGTTTGTGAGGTCGCATGGATTCCCAGAACACATTTCTCTCATTTTTTTGTGAAGTAGATGTTCTCATGACCTATCGAGTGATGCCACTGACCAGCCAATCAGTGGCATGCTGTCCGATGACGTAATAGTTTAATACCTGCTCGGATCGCTTGGAACCCGTCCGAGCAGGTACTAAAGCAGTACCAGGAACTAGTGATGTGACGTTCTGTGTCGAGGCTTCAAAGCTTGTGTCGAGTAATTGAGGGGGCGTTTCCGCGATGCGCGTATCGAGGCTTGCTTCATTTACGGGAGGAGCTGAAAAGACAGTGTCACTATAATTATCGTGCGAGTTACAGGTTTTTCACAATTTGCCTCAAAGTGACACAAGGTCTAAAAACTCCCCATTCAAAGTCTCAGAGCTAAAATACTGAAACTGAAGGCATTTTCTGTAACTTTATTGCAGTTTATTGTTTGATAACAGCATTTTGGTTATTTTGTAAGTGATTTAAGTGTTACTCACATCCTGTCACTGCTGAGATTTCTTCTGCTATGATGGGTCATTGGAGTTTAACTGCCTAACAGTTACATTTATTTCTGTACCTCAATAAATCATGCTCAGTTTTTCCACATGATCTCTCCTTATTGAACTGCTTTTGTAGATAAGCTTCAAGCCAGAAAGCAACAACACCTAAACCAAAAATATTATCATCAGAAGTGAGAAAGTGTCTGGACTATCTCCAGCTGCGTTGCATGTATTAAAGATAACTTCAGACACTGTCTGGTTGTCATGTCTGAAACAGGCTGTACAGTCACACAGATAAAAGACAGCAGTCATGTTTCTAATATTACAAATCAACCAGAAAGATTATGAAGATAAAAGCTGTGAGACCCCACTAGAGAACGGATGGCTTGTTATCATTACATGAAGTGATTTAGAAATAAGCTGCCAAGTGGCTGCTGTGGCTGCTGCTGCTGCTGTTGCCTTTCTAAGATGCCCTCCACAATCTTCTCTATTGAGACTTGTGTCAGTGGTGTAGACAGGGCAGGAGGAGGCGGGTTAAAGACGGCAGGGCTCTATGGTGACTACAGGGACACTAGTTGTTTCACTGCCTTCAGTTAAAGACTGCCACAGCAGCTGCTGGGCAGCCACAGGTTTTGGAACAGAGGGTGGGGGCTGAAGGGCAGCTGGTTCATCTTTTCTCAGAGTTTTGTGTTTGTCCCAGTTCAGAGGGACTGGACGGCAGCCTGGCTCTCTGTATTCAAGCCCAAATTGCTCTCCAGTGTCTCTGTCAGAGAGGTGAAGTGCAGTGTACTTCTCCTGACCAGTCACTCTTCTGGAGGCTGCATTAAACTCCACCACTAGAGCTGGATCAAAAACACAAGGTAGCATGACACCTGGCTGCTTAAGCTCCACCAGTCGTTGGTAGTTCCATCGTGCCACCCCTGTGATGCCCTGGGCCTGGAATAGTTCAGTGGAAACGTGAGTCCCGGTGATCCACTGGGCCTGGTGGAAATGATAACCCTCCTGCTGTGAAGTGCCTCGGACAGGAATCCAGATGGGGACCTTGGCACCTTCACCAGGGACATGGTTAAGCTGAAGAGTCCCACCGTACCTAAACATTACACCCTCTGAGAGTTCAGGGTCACTTAGGCAGCCACGCAGAATGTGCACTGCGTCACGTCTTCAGCATGGATGGCTTGAAGAGTGGGACGTTGTTGGGGTCTGTGGCCAGGTGAAAATGGTTCAGGACCTTTTCCACTCTGTTCAGCAGCTCAGTGGGTTGTGGTATTTGGATCCTGCAGTGCTCCCTTATGTGTTGCTTTGTGGGATTAGCAGGATGGATGCCACAGAACTTATAAGCATCCTGGAGCCTCTTCAGGTCTGCCTGATCAACCACTGAGAATGCCGCAGAGAGAAGCTGGCAGAAAGTGCTGAACAGAGGAAGATGCTCAGAGGTACACTCCCACAAAAATCGCCTCAGGCAGTGGAACAGGTCCAGTTTTACAATAATGTTCTTGTTGTAGTGGGTTCGAGAGGCACAGCTGTTTGCCACTGGTCCAGATGTGGCCGCAGCAACAACAGCAGGAGTGGTTTTTCAGGCATCCCACGATAGATTTTCGACAGGGATGCAGTCTGGGATCTTAAATGGAGCACAGCAATCCCTAAATGTAAGAAATACAAATACATGTAAGTATATGGAATATTATGTGTGTGCATCAAATTGATCTGAAAAAGAAAAACTCAGTTTTTCCAGACAGATTAGCAGTTTGAATGACAACGATGATTACGGTTTTTACCTGTCCACCCAGTGGTAGCCGGCCTTTTCCACTCCTGCATCACTGTACCTCTTGGCCATTCCCTGGTACATGGGCTCCAAGGACCTTTCTGTGTCAGACTGAACCATGACCCACGAAACAATCAGCCAGTTTTCATTCATTATGGAATAACTGGACATGACCCCAGATGCCAGCATGACTTTTCGTGCCACCTTCCTGATGTGGTCAGACCTGGAAATGTGGCCAAAAGTGCCCTGGAGGAGTTTGGATATGGCTGGATGTTGACGTCGGAATTCGTCGAGCAGGCAGTCAGTCAGGTAATGGCTGGACACAGAGACGCCACACCAGGCATGTGGGTCTTCATAAGACCTGAACTCCTGTGGCTTATTTTCCTTCCTCAGGAACTGCCCAATGGTCCTCTGTGCATGAGCTCCTGCCTCAGAATCCCAGACCGATCCTGTGGCATGGAGGTACGTCAGGTGAGCTCGCTCGTACTTGAGGTGCATGAGTTCATTTATTTGGTTTGCCATGTCTGTTGGAGATTTGCCAGTCCTCCTGAGCTCATCCATAACAGACTTGCAGATGGCCTTTTTGTTTGTAAGAAAAGCAGGGAGAAGGTTGGTAAACCTTTGGGCAGTTTCTCCAGCCATCGTGGATTGTCAGCAAACCAGTTCCTGCGACAAGCCCTGCAGCAGAGTCGTGAAGACAGGATGTAATACTGACCACTGGTGCCAACAATTACACGTGGCCTGCCCACACCAGCAGAGACCACTTGTGAACGAAAGCAACCATGGAGACATGGCAAGATATAATTGTTTCTTAACCTGACCATGATAGCACTCTCAGGTTTCATTTTACATTTTATGCACAGGGCGATTACATCTGATTGGGTCACTTCCAAACTCGTCCTGCCTTTGTCATCATCATCATCTTCATCCGCTTTATCCGAGGCCAGGTCGCGGGGGCAGCAGCCTAAGCAGAGAAGCCCAGACCTCCCTCTCCCCAGCAGTGTTGCCACAGTTACTTTGAAAAAGTAATATATTACGGACTACTGATTACTCCTTCCAAAAGTAACTTAGTTACTTTACTGATTAGTTTATTTTTAAAGTAACTAAGTTAGATTACTAGTTACTTTATTAGTTACTTTCAGAAGCAGCCAATAACACTCCCCACTGCCTCAACATAAAAACATCAACCAATTTTGCCAATACTCACTTTATTGGAAGTGTATTTTAACAGTAATGTCAACAATATATCTCCTGACATTTGAAGTTGAACTTAAAACTTTTTTCCTGACAGAAATACTTGTTTGTATGAAAATAAAGACAGTCTTGTTACTTCACTTAACATAAATACTTTTTATAAAAAAACAAAAACAAACAAAGAGTCTTTCTTGACTTCCCTTAAGATACTTTTTATACCATCCACATGTAAACACTATTGTCCGCTTTTGTAACTTTGGACTAATCTTATGAAAAAAAAAAGAGACTGCAGGTCCAACTTAAATTGCCTTACTTCCTTGCAGGTAATTGATTTAAGTTAATCAACTTGAAAACTTTAATAAGTTTATTAAGTGACTTTGATAAACTTAATTTAATTACTTGTAAATAGTTATTTAAATTGGATTCCCCATTCTCTGTTTTTTCAGTATATGTTGTCATCGCATGTTATGGGGGAAACAGTAGAGTGGAGCGAGTAAACCAGTGGTTGTACCTCATTAACAGAAGCTTCTCAAACCTTTTGTCAGAAAGTCGATGTCTTTTAGGCGTGAGCACCAAACCTCCCAGACTAAAAAGCCGCTCCACAGGAGCACTTGATGGGGTTGGAGTGTTATACTTTAAAAAAATTGTCTTTATGCTTGAAAATTTATGCAGAATCTGAAGGTCGTAGCCTGACATCAGGTAGTCCATGACTTCTTTTTCTGCAGAATAGGTCTCCTCCTCTGGCTCTGCCTCAAAAGTGAAAAAGTCCATCTCACCTTGGCTGCTAGATGTAGTAGCACTGGGCACACTGGCAGGGTTTTTTGCCAGAGGAACAGTGGTGCAACACTCTGCTGTCAGAAGCTGTTTTACTCGCTCCCTCCTTCCTGCATCTCTCAGCCATCGGAGTTTGAATTTTGGACAACTGGCAGCTGCAAGAAGGGCATCTTTGTCGTCCAGCACACCGGCGAAATGAGTCTGAATAGCCTAAAAAACATAATTGATATTTTTTATGCCTACAATTTATTATGTTATTGAATTATTTGCAAACCATGCCTAATATGAGATCAGTATTATGGATTTATTTTGTTTTAGGTTACTTGTAAACATTTTAATTGTTTTAATCTTATTTTTCAATGATAATTAATATTCTGTTCCATGTTTGTGAATTGTATGAAGCAAAAAATCTGACTAATTTCAAGATAGAGCGTACCTGTACAATGGCATCTGGAAGGCCTGCAGTCATCCTGGAGAGGTCATCTTTCACAGCCTGGGTCTTCTGCATCAGAACTTCAAGTGTTGGTAGTAAAGTATGGACAGTCGCCTTGTAAAATGTCCAGTGCTGCAGTCAGAGGTTTCATGGACATGCAGTACTCATGCAGGAACTGGTATTCTTGATCTTTGAAGCACTTCAGTCCTAGCTTTGTGCACAGAGTATTCAGCTCACCCATGGGGATTTCTGCAATTCTCTTTACAGCATCAAAAAAGGAATTCCACCTTGTGGATGTTGGTATTAGGAGCTTTCTTTTGCTGATTTCTTCCACTGTTTCTGATGCAAGTGTAGATCTACTCGATTTGGTCCAAAGAGCTGTGCATTTTGCTGTGCTGCTCCTATACACAGCCCTGCTCTCTGCATTAGTTGTTAAATGTTTCTCCACATCACGTGTGCAAATTATGTTGATGGTGTGCGAAGCACACCTGCGGTGCGGGGGAAGAGACAGCTGACCATCACTTTCATTCTCAGCCGAGAGGATTTCTGACAGATCAGAAAAAGTGACATCGTCGTCTTTGGGGCTGGACTCTTCCTCCTCCATCTCATCATCGGACTCCGTGACAGGATGATAAACTTGAAACGCCTTAACAAAGTTGGATCCATTATCAGTAACTGTTGCAACTACTTTGTTGAGTAATCCATAAGAGGAGTGGATGTTTTCGATTTCTGTACCAATGACATCATACGTGTGTCTACCACGAATTCGCCTACATGCTAATGCAACCTTGTGGCGCTCTAATGTGGTTCTACTGATCCAGTGGAGCGTTACTCCCATATAGCTTCTGTTGTTAGCAGTCCAAATATCCACGGTAGTTGAAACAAAGTCAATCTCTTTCAGTGTGGCCTTCAAATTTCTCTCCATTTCTGTAAACTCCTTCTCCAAGTAAGAAGTAAAAGTCGTTCGGTGAGGCAGCTCGGCATTAACAGAAGTAGGGATCTTTTTTATTATGGCACGAAACGAGGGCGAGTCAACAGTGTTTATAGGTAGCATTTCTTCTACAATATACTGCGCGACCAACTTCTTCAATTCTTCATCACTTACTGGTTTTGCACCAAAGTCCAACTTTTGTTGTTTGGGGGGTGTAGGACCTTCTGCGGAAGTCACGGCTCTCTGCTTCGGACCACTTGGTGGGACTCTCTCTGTGAGTTTGACTGAGCTGTGCTGCGACTCCAAATGTTTCTTTAAGTTTGACGTAGTGTTTTTGAAGGTAGATAACACTTTTTCGCCAACACAGAGTGTACAACGAACCTTAATATTTAAATCTTTAGTTGACAGAAACTCAAAATAGTGACTATATTTCCAGCTAAAGAACGAACATCACTCTCCCTCCATTGTTGTTTACACTTTTTTACGTCGCTGGCTGCTTGTGAGCGGGAAACGTGACCTGTCGCTTATGTGACGTTTCACGACACGTATGCGTTTGTCATCCGCTGAGACGAAAAGAAGAAACCAAATCTTTTTGCTTAAAAAATAGTAACGCACAGTGGTTTGAACAAGTAACTTTAATCTGACTACTGTTATGGAAATAGTAACGCGTTAGATTAGTCGTTACTGAAAAAGTGGTCATATTTGGAGTAACGCGTTACTAAGCAACGCGTTACCGGCATCACTGCTCCCCAGCCACCTCCTCCAGCTTATCCGGGGGAACACCAAGGCGTTCCCAGGCCAGCCGAGAGATATAATCTTTCCAGCGTGTCCTGGGTCTGCCCTGGGGCCTTTGTACACAGCTTAAATATTTCTGATTGGATCTCACATTTTTTATTTTTTTTTAGACCAAAGTATCAATATATTCCATTGCACTTTTTTTTCTCGTGCACTAGTTTTTAGTTAGTTATTGTCTCCCTTTCATCATGAAAACAAAGGTAACTGACAAAAATTATGACAAAAATAATTGGTCAGTGAAATTAACACTGGATAAGAGCACCCATGCTGATGTAGCATTAACTTGTAGCTTAAAAATAGCACGCACAAACCATTCCATAGGTGCAAGATTTGCATGACAAATTGAGGTATTCAGTACAGTTTCTATTACAACATTTTATTGAGATTGATGCCATATATAGGTTGTTCCCCCAAGGATCGATATAGTCTGTGTAGTTGGAATTACTGGGTGGTCCCATCATGCTGTGTCCACATCAGTCAAATATCTGTTGCAGTCAGCTGGACCACAATTAAATAATTCTGAGCAGCACTTGGCAGACTGCAGCAGCCTGCATGTGTGTGTTCCATGAAAATCAAAAGTAACAAAAACCCTGCCATTCCTCAAGCCTGAATCATTTCAGTCACATTTTCTCCTGGAGATGTCTAAAGACAGGCTGTCTTTTGTTGCCATAGAGACCTGAATCCCCCCCGAACACAGTGTAGAGATCTGGCAGGTTTTTGACCATAATTCCGGGTTGTCACCCTCTGGCAGTAATAGGGGGAATATGTAGCACACAAGCACAAACTCCTTGTCTTGGTACAGAGCTCTCACTGCGGGACCAAAGTGCCACTTAAATCCAGACTCAAATTTTCTGTGATTGCAGGTTCCGATGGAGACATCGCCTGTTCATCATCTCCGCTCCCAACGACGAGGAGTGGGCCTATCAGCAGCAGCCTTACGCCCTCAACAGCCAAGCCTGCAATCTGGGTGAGTCACCAGAAGTCAACCAGTTTCACTTTTCAGAGGTCACTTCAGTTGCTAAAAGCTCAAATATGCTCGCCACCCAAGCTCTAATTGTGTCTCTCTGCTGCTAGGTGCTGTTTAGGTGATGTAGGTTTTTTTCTCCAAAATCTGCTGCCTGCTGCAACCAAAAAACAAATCTATAAGAAACACAGTTGCAGGCTCAATGAACCGATTGTTAGTGTGATTAACACTTCTTAGTCTAATTTATCGTTGTTATAAGATTTTACTATTTTGCTTATTTCTATTGTTTTACTGTATTATCTGTTTATTTACTCATGTAATGCAAAGCTTAAAGGAGCACATAGTGTTCACATATTTTTATGCCTTTGACACGTGTGCATAGACACATGAACTCTGCTTTAACTGCTGAATAGAGGAAGAGGCTCCTTGGTAACAGGAAAAAACCGTCTTCTCTGAAAGAGAGCGACTACACACACACATACATTCACACATACATCTTTACTATCTTTAGATATACTCAAGTCTGAAAAAGAGGAAATGTCATGAAACTGCTTCTGTGTATAAATAAAGCCTGACTGCAGCACTTCGGTGTGAGTATCCATTCTCTCTCACCCGTGCACGTAGTTCTTTGAAAACTCTCTGACTGTCTTGTATTCCTTCTTAGTATATAATGTCAACAAACTACTGACATTTAATTGGTCCTTCGAGCCGGATAGTTGACTGATATTATTAGTCCAACTGTCCACAGACGGAGTCTTCGGATCCTGACGTCGTGACCGCCTGCACTGAAACGCTCGCTTCCAGGAAGATGAGGAAAGACCACAGTCGTAAATTCGTCTGCTGGCCGGTGTTTACTCAGGCTTCACGGCGACAGGACTCGATAACACCGGATAAGAACACAGCGCTACTTTGAAGGTGAATATAACACAGTCATAAACATCATGCGTTTGAAATAAATCGACTTTACAACGACACTCATACCTGTAGAATCCTGTGTGGATAATAAGAGTCCTGTGTGGACACTAAGAGAGGTCCTGTGTGGACCGAAGGTTCGAAAGTAACCTATAAGACGGGATTGCACTTCCTGTGTGGATCGCACCCGCTAAAAACTTTAACAAGGGAAGGTTAGAAAGTAACCTATAAGACGGGATTGCACTTCCTGTGTGGATCGCACCCGCTAAAAACTTTAACAAGGGAAGGAGTGTCGAGTAAAAGCAGGTTTTCGTTTAAGCGCGCAATGTATGTGTGTAAAGAGTAAGTACGCCTTTGAATAGAGACTCTAGGTCTCTGTACTACTCTTCTGTTTTCCTGTGAGGTATTGTGTGGTGGGGAAGAGAAAGGTTGCGCTTCATCGCATAAAATTGGGGCCGCCCTGAGTTTAGCTCAGGGTAGAAGGCTGCCTCAATAACCTCCTCCGACCTTTGTATCCACCAAACTTCATAGTGTATGTGTTGGCGGTATTAATAAAATAAAAATAAAACAAATAAACTAAAATGGGAAATAAACCCACAAGACCTGAATTAACCGCTGATGAGCAGTGGATGGAGAAAATCCATCCAGGTGCCGGCCAAAATAAGCGCAAATAGGTGGAGAAATCCAAAGAAACTAAATTGTCCTACGTGGAGACCCTCCAAACAGAACTAAATAATGAAATATAGTTGGCATGACGATCATGCCCAGATTGTATGAAATAAATAAAAGGAAATCATTCATATGAAGACCTTTTCTATAAAAAAGAGAGATGCATAAGGTAGATTAAGGCTGTGTCATTGTTCAGCCAAGGAAAGTGTGTGAAAAGATAAATGTCTCCAGCTTGGAAATGGGTGAGAACTGCAGCTCTCCCACAGTCCTTGATGGATACAAAATAAAATATAATAATAAACTACTTGGTTCGACATGCAACAGAGAGAATGAATGTGAATGAAGGTTGGATCTGAGATGAGGCAAACAGAAAACCAGTCTAAAAGTAGGCACAAACCTGTTCAGAGAAAAAGCAAATTTGTACAGATTGGATGAACTATAAATTATCTGTTTGCTGAGTAAGATGATCCTAACTATTAAATTAGCTTAGTAGTAGTATAGTGATATACACTAATGAAATATTGTAATATACTATTGTCATTATGATATAATATTAATATTGTTATGAAGTAGTCTGCATTAAGTTTAAGGTTTGCTCAAACTCAGTATAATGACATATGAGATGAAGAAAATAAAGGCAATATCTAAACCAATTAGGTGCATAGAGGCACTTAACCTGTTTGAAAACCTGTAATTTATCCTAGATAAATATTACTGAGATACAGAGCACATCTATAATAACAACTAATAAGCCAAACCCTGTAGAAAATAACTAAACCTACAGGATTATGAAGCTGAATTAAATGTGTGGACACCGCTAAGCTGATGAGCATGTTCCACATTTTCTTTTCTTTTTATTTATTTGTTTCTTTTAGAGCAGAAGCTGCATGCTATTAAAAGCCCACACATGCAGCTGTCTGTGAGCTCAGTTTTCCCCTGACACTTCTGCTTTGTTTCTGACAGCATTTTTCTTTGTCTTTTTGTGTCCTGACTCAATACAAGCAGCGCTACAACCAGTGTATGAGAGAATTAGAACCATACTAGCCCCAAGACCTGATTATGCAAAAATAGGAGAGACTAAACAGAAATAAAATGAGACAGCCTCTGATTTTCTGGATAGACTGCGCCCAGTCTTCCGACAAAATTCAGGTTTAGAATATACTGAAGGCCCGGAGACACCCTACCAACAACAGCTAAAAAATGCATTTTTGAAGGGCCTCCTCCCAAAAGTTAGAGCTCATGTAGATAAACATTGGGTCACCCAAAATACTGGGAACCTACCCGATGCTTTGCAGTATGCAGAACATGCAGTGAAAGTCCAAAAGAATAAAGCAGCCCAAAGTGGAGTTTTTGTAGTAACCACTGAAGGAGGTATCGTTGCATACACAGGCAGAAATCCACAAAAAGGGAAAGGCAAGAAACAGAATAGAGATGATAAAGAACGACATAGAAGGTGTTATAATTGTGATAAAGAAGGACATTTTGCCAGGGCAGAGACAATAGGGACAGTGAAGATGAAATGTGACTAGGCCCTAGCCCAAACACCCCACACGAACAGCTAGAGTGCGAGGGTGAAATTTTCAACATCCACCAGTTGCTTTTAGGCTCTGAACACAAATCAGAAGTAACTGTGTACATAAATGTCAAACCCAGCACTCATTTAACCACCTCTCCAACCTCATGCCTTGTAACTGAGAAAGAAAAGTGACTGATGTTAACCACTGTACATGACACAGAGATTGAGGCCTTGCCAAAATCTTTGTGGTCAAATGGGCCAACCGATGTAGGATTAATAAAACACGTTGATCCAATAAAAGTAAAAGTAACCTCTGACCGCAGACCAATGAAGCCACAATACCCACTATCTGCAGAAGCAAGAGACGGGATTCGCCCGGTCATAGCCAGTGTTGGGACTAACGCGTTATTAAGTAACGCGTTACAGTAACTACGTTATTATTGTGGTAACGAGCACGGTAACTAGTTATTATGCCAAAATCAGGAACGCGTTACTCGTTACTGGGATTTAGATAGGGTCGTTACTCGTTACTTCGTGTGGTGGCATCGCGGAGTTTCCACAGATTCAGTAACATTAGCAAGTGGTGGAGGCAGCAGGTGGATGAGGGAAAAGGGACGCAGAAGGAAAAGAGACCCGAGGCGGCCGCCGGTCCAAGTGTGAACTGAACTTCAGGTAAGAAGTTATGACCTGCAGTCTCTCTGGGTCAGATATAAACCAAGCTTAGGTGGAGTTTATTTTCGTTATTCTGACTTTTTCCGTACTGCGTGCTAGCTAGCATGACGGAGTTTCTACACAGCTGGGTGGTGCTATGAAGTTAATGATGTTGAACCTTAATTTGTTCATAAGTTATTAGAGTTGCCAACCGTCCCGTCTGGTATTCAGAGAAAATATTACGCGTTTCTTATTGAGGTGAAAAGGAACAGTTTGTCCCGTAATTCAGCTACAATGAAAAAGGCACAAAGCTGGAGTTATTCTGTGTCTTTACGCTGCACAGCTGCCTCTTCTTCTCTCATTCTCCCCCCTCCCTCTCCCGTTTCTACTTCAATCATGAAACTGATCAATGATCAGCTGATCGGCTCTCTTGTTTGTTTATCGCCCACTTTGCGCCGAAAGAGGAAACCAGCGGATGTCGCGCTAAACAACAGCAGCACGTTTAAGCTTGATCAGCTGTTGTTAGAATTTATTTAATATTAATTTCTAGTATCAGCTGATGTTTGCTGGAGCCACAGCTGTAAAAAAAAAAGCTGCTGGTCATGATATGGTTTGGTTATCTGGTGAGAGGGAAACATGAAGATGAAACCAGGAGATGTCCTTACTGGATCATCAGAGCTGAGCAGGTGATGGAGAAACAGGTTTACCTTTTAGATGACATGAATGAGTTGAAGGGAAGTTATGAACTGTTTCTGAGAGACAAATAACCCCAGGATCCTTTTTTAGGTAGCTGACAGCTGGTAACTGTGCAGGTGCGGATCTAGCAAAGTGTGGCCAAGGGGGCATGTAGGGCATTAACAGGGAATGGGGGGCACAAAGAAATACTTTTCTTTCTTATTCTCATTTAAAATGTCTAGCTTTTAAAAAATAATTATCTGAATCTTACAACAAACGATTGATAGATTGATGCATATATACCATCAAAACAGTGAACATCACTGTCACAACAGTGTTTGTTTTCATTCAAAGGCTTTATGATTTTTCCTATAATGGTGGGCCAGTTTCTAGTCAAAATGCCCGGGCCAATTTTCTGTCCCAGTCCAGCCCTGTATGCAGCTCATCTGCAGTCTGGTGTTACCTACATCTTCCTATTCAGAAGGCAGAATTTCTGAGTTCTGAGTACAATCGAAAGCACTACGACTGCAGTTTTTGTGTTGGATGTAAAAGGCGCACATGACTCTGTGACGTAGGCTAGAATCATGGCAGCAGTCAATGACGGTCCAGGCGTGGGATTTCTCTCGTGGAAATATGCACGTTATCATATCCTTTCTATTGGTAGGTGGCACAGTGCACTTGTGGCAAGTAAGCAAGCTAGAAGACTGGCAAAGTTATGGAAGAAACACATTAACAAGAGAATTCTGAGTAAAACCAAAGTTACTTTCCCTAGTAACTAGTTACTTTGAAAGTAACGAGTAACTTGAAGTAACTGAGTTACTTTTGAGAGAAGTAACTAGTAATGTAACTAAGTTACTATTTTAAAGTAACTTACCCAACACTGGTCATAGCAGACATGGAAAAAGCAGGGATTCTGATAAAAACAACAAAAACAACATGTAACACGCCTATATTTCCAGTAAAGAAAGCAAGCACAGGAAAATATAGACTTGTACATGATTTGAGAGCAATTAATGACATTACAGAACAAATCCCTCCTGTTGTGGCAAACCCACACACAATATTGAACCAAGTGTCACCCAGAGAACAGTGGTTTTCAGTAATTGATTTATCTAATGCTTTTTTCTCTGTGCCTCTGCACCCAGAGTCACAGAAACTGTTTGGCTTCACGTTTGATAACCAGAAATACACATACACACGCTTACCACAAGGTTTTCAAAATAGTCCAACACTATATGCAGAAGCGCTTAAGCACTCAATGTCCACTTGCAGTCTGCCCGCTCCAGGACAGTTCCTGCTCTACGTAGATGACATTCTGGTAACCGGAAACACGCAGGCAGACCGCAAGGAAAACACCCTAACTGTGTTGCTACACCTAGCACAGCAGGGTCACAAAGTGTCACAACACAAGCTGCAATTGTGGCAATCAAAGGTCATATATCTAGGTCATGAGTTGACAGGACAGGGCAAGAAATTGCTAGACAGCCGGAAAGCAGCTGTACAAGATGCTCCAAAACCATTAACAAAACAACAAATGATGAGCTTCCTTGGTCTCTGCAACTTTTGCAGAAGTTGGATTCCAGAATATGCCCTCAGGGTCCAACCCCTGCAAGACTTAATTTATGGAAAAAATCTAGCTTTGAGAGATAAGTTGACATGGACGCCTGAAGCAGAACAGTCATTTCAGAATTTAAAATCAGCTCTGCAAACTAGCACTGTCCTAGCATTACCAGACTATGACAAGCCATTTTACTTGCACGTGGATGGCAGCTCTGGATACATGAAAGCCGTACTGACACAAGCTTTTGGGGATAGACAGCGGCCATTGGCATTTTATTCATGTAAACTTGATTCTGTGGTTGCTGGCCTTCCTACCTGCGTGCAGGCCTGTGCGGCTGCAGCAGAGGCAGTTAAAAAGTCAGCTGATATCATTTTAGGACACCCTTTAATTGTTAAAGTGCCACACGCTGTTACCTCGATACTGCTGCAAGCGAACCTCTCATATCTAACACATGCAAGACAGCTATCATATGTAGGCATCCTGCTTTCACAGTCACACATAATACTATAGAGAAGTGTAACCAGCTAAATCCGAGTACTCTGCTTCCTGTGGAAACAGATGGTGATGCACATAGCTGTTTGCACAAGCTAGATGAGGAAACGAAACCGCGACCTGACATATATAGCACACCACAAATATCCTTTGTAGACATCTTTGTAGAAGGTTCCGCAAGCAAGGACAAAACTGGACGAAACTGTGTTGGTTATGCTGTGACCACAATAGATACAGTTATTGAAGCACGGCCATTAACCTCTTCACACTCAGGCCAAAGTGCAGAGTTAACAGCAGTCATCAGAGCCTGTGAATTATACAAAGACAAAGATATAAACATACACACAGACAGCCAGTACGTCTACGCTGCAGTACACCATTTTGCGAAGATATGGCAGAACAGAGGTATGATAACATCAACTGGCGCACCAGTACAACACGGTGGTCTTTTGAAAAGACTGCTGGAAGTCATCACATTGCCCAGACATTTAGCCTTATGTAAATGTGCTGCACATCAGAAAGATGACTCAGACATCACTAAAGGAAATGACTTTGCAAGATAAGGCAGCAAAAGAGGCAGCAGGAAAAGAAGCAGACGCTTTTACATTAACCCCCTGCCCTCTGATATCAATAGATGTTTTGAAAGACGAACAAAAAGCAGCATCACAAAATGAAAAATCCTCCTGGTTAAAAGACGGAGCAATATTACAAGACGATATCATGACATGACCTAAATCTTTGCACAAAGCGGCAGCGTTGGTGACCCGTGGGAAAACCCACGTGTCAACAGCGGGGAGGCTACTTATACAAATTAAACAATTCTACACAAAAAATTTTGAAAGTTCAGCAAAAGAATTTATCAGAACATGTATGGTTTGCCAAAGACACAACGCACAGGGAAATTTACGACCAAAGCGAGGGCATTTCCCTAAACCACCACATCCATTTCACACTATCCACATGGATTTCATAGAATTAAATGAATCACAATCCTCCAAATATGCACTTGTGATAATAGATGTATTTTCTAAATGGCCAGAAATATACCCAGTGAAAAAAGCAGATGCAATTTCAGTAGCAAAATGTTTGTGTAACCATTTTATACCCACGTATGGCATTCCAAGTTTAATACGATCTGACAATGGCACACATTTTGTAAATGAAGTAATAAGCAAAGTCTCTGAAGCTTTAGGTTTTAGCATAAAACACCATTGTGCCTATCACCCAAGCAGTGCAGGATTAGTCGAGAGAACTAATGGCACAATTAAACAGAGATTAAGAAAATGTATGGAAGAAACTAAAAGACCATGGCCTGAATGTTTGAGTTTAGTTAAACTATGGATGAGAATAACTCAAGGAGCAAGAGGTCTGACCCCATTTGAAATTATACATGGCAGGGCATTCCCACTGCCCATTACCAGTGAACCAATTAATAAAGCTGCAGCAGAAACAACAATGGCAGAATGGATGATAAAACTATTTGAGAATAAAGAAGTGAGACTAAGCAATCAACTGCCGAGTGATCTCTCTCCAGTCTCTTGCAGGTTGAACCCCGGTGATTGGATTCTGATTAAAGTCCTCCAGCGGAAAAACTGGAGTGCTCCGAAGTGGGAAGGTCCCTTCCAGGTGTTACTTACCACACCCACAGCTTGTAAGATAGCCGAACGACCTTCGTGGATACATCAAACCCACGTGAAGAAAGTGTTTGCACCACAATAAGACGCCGGTTCCCCTGGCTTCTGAGTGATCTGCCGGTGGAGGAAGGGCTGATTGGGTATATCCCGCCTCTTCGCTTCGCACGGGGTCTACTCACCAGAAGTTTTAGGGGTTCCAGGTCATCACTGAAGAACAGACACTAATAAAGACTGACCTATCCCACCGAAGAGCAGAACCAATAATAACACCAGGGACGCCTGAATAAAATCTCAACAAGATGACTGAGGAAAACAATCTGATAAATCCAGAAGAAGAACCAGCCCCAGGATCAATGCCAGCACCAGCTCCAGCCCCAAAGCTGTGTTTGGGCGCTTGTGACATCAAAGGAAAGCAACTCATGTGCCGCATATTCTGTCTGATGGCCGTCCTCCTGATGACGGCGCTCTTTTGGTTGATGCCCAGCGGTACCCACAGGACAGAACCAACTATTCCCCGACCTAAGAGGTGGACCCACGACAATTCCCACCTCTCTGAGATGACTCAAGACCATGTTCACCCTTGGATGAATAACGCCTGGTATCGATACATACACAACAGAGTGGAGGAAAAAGAATGTTATGTCTGTTCTCACATGCCTTCAATTTCAGTCTACCCCACCATCTATGGTCGCATGATGAACAGTCACTGGCAAAGTGAATGTGCAGCAAGTTTTGCCAGCATTGGAAGACAACACTTTGCAATCAGCATGAAAGCTTCACTCCCAGAGAAGTGGCATCCTCTATGCTTCTACCAAGCGGCAGGGCAAGGACGCCACCCCCTGGGCCATACCAGCAACTGCAACGCAACCTATGGAGGAGTAAGGTAATGCCAAAAACATGCTCAGGATAGAGACACTCGACTACCGTTTTGGACTGTTTCTGAATGCTTCAACAGAAGATTGGCTGACCTGGCTACTTAGCAGGTCATGGAAGACATTGCTTATTAAAGGACTAATGCTCATTGGAGTACTTCTCATACTCCTTTGCTTATTCTCAACATGTGTGCTACCCTGTATCCGAAACATGATAAGCAGAATGTTCACTGTAAGAATGCAAGCTTATGTCGCATTATCCCAAAGCAAACAACAAGAAGAAATGCAATTTGAAGAAGATGACTTCTAATCATTAACTATGTATACCTAATAAAGCTGATCATGTATGTTTTTACAAAATGATACACTAGTTGAAAATGCACACGCAAGTGACTAGTAGTTGAAGTACATAAACATATATGAACAACAGCAGGGAATGTTATGAGATTTTACTATTTTGCTTATTTCTATTGTTTTACTGTATTATCTGTTTATTTACTCATGTAATGCAAAGCTTAAAGGAGCACATAGTGTTCACATATTTTTATGCCTTTGACACGTGTGCATAGACACATGAACTCTGCTTTAACTGCTGAATAGAGGAAAAGGCTCCTTGGTAACAGGAAAAAACCGTCTTCTCTGAAAGAGAGCGACTACACACACACATACATTCACACATACATCTTTACTATCTTTAGATATACTCAAGTCTGAAAAAGAGGAAATGTCATGAAACTGCTTCTGTGTATAAATAAAGCCTGACTGCAGCACTTCGGTGTGAGTATCCATTCTCTCTCACCCGTGCACGTAGTTCTTTGAAAACTCTCTGACTGTCTTGTATTCCTTCTTAGTATATAATGTCAACAAACTACTGACAATCGTAAACGGTCATGATGTGCCTGTTCACTGTACTCTGTACCCTATAAGAAATGTTGTAAGAGATTGAACAACTGACCTTCCGATTAGTGGAAGATGCACAGCCGCCCATAACAATCTTCTGTTTCTGCAAGTCCGAAAGTACAAAGATTCATTTACTGGGAAGAGATAGCTAAAAGAGCAGAACTCTTTATGAAACTTCCCTTTGATGACATGTTTATTCCTTCACTTCACACGGGCCTGTGTCATGTCCCTGCTTGCCAAAATGTTAGTCAGAATATTCATGAATATGTTAATCAAATGAAGAAGCAATGAAATCAAATGAACAAGTAATGTTTTTTTGTTTACTGCAACTTTCCAGACATTATCAGCCTGTGTTTATGCACATGAGCACTATGTGTGAGTTAATGCATGTTCACCAGCGGATGTGGAGAAGGATCCCAGATGACGGAACTGGCAAAAATCTGAACTGTTGTTCTTTTCCTCCCCTGGCAGGAGACTTTTCAGCCGGCCAGTTAGTCAACTTTTCCACAGTAACTTGAAAGTTATTATCGCACATCTCAAAAAGAGGCATTTGTCTCAACTTTGCAAATCTCAACAACCTGACATGTTTGACAGGTTTGTGGAAGATACATGTAAACTTTAAATAGCCCACGGTGAACTTTCCTTCTCTGTGAAACCAAATAACTGCTGTCAGCAGGACTTTCTGCCCAAGATAAACCTCACGTTTTTGTTTTGTTTGCACAAGCTGAAGATTTTGGACATTTCTTCCTGGCTCCCTTCAGACTTTTGTTGCTTCTGCATATTCATACAGGTTAACATAGTCTGTAAAAAACACTAAATGGTCTTTCACGCGTATGAGCTTGACCTTGAGTCAGATGTTTTATTGGTAACAATCAGCCAATAAATCTACAATTACATTATATCAGTTTCTGACCGACAAGTAACCTTTCACTTTTTTTCTTTTTTCTTTTTTGCCTGTCCCATTTGTTTCTTTAGCCATCAGAATTGTTGTCTGAAGACCAACAAGGATACCCAATGGATTTATTTTGCCAAAAGGATCATTGTGGCATTGCCGTATTGGTCCATTTGATCGACCTTTGTTTTTATTATTTATTTTATTTTATTTTCAGTTGTTACAGACGGGACAGACATGAGTGAGGGATAGGAAAGGGAGAAAGAAAGAGGAAGGAAAAGAAAAACAAAAGGGGAGAGGGACAGTGAGAAAGGGGGGGGGGAGAAAAAAATCTCCTGGATCACCTGTTGAGAGAAAAAGAATAGAAAACAAGCAAAAAAAACCAAAGCAACATACTAAACACAACACCATCGCAATAATCTAGCTAAGTGTAAACAGCAGTAAATACTATTTATTCAATGTTGTTGTGCAGCACGCAGGACAGACAGCGCACAATGTGCTTTGAAGTAGCAGCCAAGAAAGGTGTAATTTAAGTCTACGAGCAGTGAACACCCGTGTGCACACCTGTGTGGATCAGCGCGCTTGTATTCAAATGGTTTCCACATGTAATGGTCTGCAAGAGGATGTAGAGAGCCATAGCCCAGTCCCCCAGGGCATGAAGCAGGCATGGAGGAGATCCAGATGGAGGAGATCCAGGCCCCAGACATCCAGAGGCCCCAGAGTGCGAGAGCCCAAGGAGGACCACTGGAGGGGCATCCGTGCCACACTCATGGGAAGGGCTGAGGATCCCCAGACGAAGCGTCACCCAGTAGCCACCGAGCAGAAGCTAGAGGGGGCTGCACCGGCGTGCCCGCCGGCTCTGCCAGCAGCCAGCTGTGCCAGAGTGAACTGAGCTGCAGGCCCAGAGGCCGGAGGCCCGAGGGCCCCCCGCACCCCGGAGGAGGCCTGACCAAGCAACAGGCGCCAGGCCCCGCCAGGTAGCCACCGGGAGTGAGCCGGTACATACCTGAGCGCCCAGCCCCGGACACCAAGAACCACCAATGCACCGACCCCTGAGGGCATCAGTCACCGACAGGGAGTGTGGTGAGGGGAGATAGGCCTTGGAGGACCTGGGAGTTCCCAGAGAGGTGGAGTCTAAGACCCGACCTGACATATAGACACAGACAAACAGGCACACACAGACACAAACATGCATTCCCACCCTCATGCACACATATACAAACACTCAGCACTCACCCAACGTAAGGATTGACATAAATGGACATGTACACACAATCACACTCCCCAAACATACTCTATACCCCGGGTCCAGGTACCCTCGCCCCCAGAGGGGAAACAGAACCCAGACCCAAGAGATGTTACCCTTCCCCCCGGGGTGGAGGCAAGCAGATCGTCCCAGGCTCCGCAGCAGTAGGGAGGCCAATCGGACAGCCAACATCTCCTCCCAGCCCCCCCGCCCCGATGGTTAGCAGAGAACGGGGATGTGTGAAGACCCCATACCTCCCTCCTCCCGCTCATGTGTAGTGTTGCTGCGTGTTGTTCTAAAGTGCATTTAAAACAAGGGAGAGCATGGTGCTGCTGCCAGAGAGCAGCAGGTGTTAGCACGGCCCCTCCCTGCCTGCCCTCTCTTTTTGAATGTTTCATGCCTGTTTCACCTTCAAACACACATACACTGTGTGTACACAGGGGCATTAAATAGGGGTTTATATTTAAGCCAAAGCAAATTTTTACAACCTTGCAATGATAAAAAATATTTTTAGCTTACTGTTGATCTGTGAAGCATTAACAGATTATCTATCATTTGTCCTAGCTTATAAAGCTCTCATGAAATATAACTTCCTAGAAAGTAACCTCAGTTTTATCTGAAATAAGAAGCAGAAAGTTAGCGGCCATCCAGGTCTTTATGTCTTTAAGACATTCCTGCAGTTTGGTGTGTATTATCTGGCTTCATGGACAGATAGAGCTGGGTGTCATCTGCATAGCAGTGAAAATTTATGCTATGTCTTCTAATGATGCTGCCTAAGGGAAGCATGTATAATGTAAACAGAATTGGTCCTAGCACTGAACCCTGTGGAACTCCATAATTAACCTCAGTGTGTGAAGAGGACTCACCATTTACATGCACAAATTAATTAATTATCGGAAATAATTAATTACATAAATATTTACAACAAATGTAATTAATTAATTAATTATTGACACATTTAATTATTTATTTATTTATTTCACATTTTAATTAATTATTGCCACATTTAAATAATTATTTAATTGTGTATTTAATTAATTCATTTTGGCACAGTTGACTCCTTCAGGTCTCACCATGAAATAATTTTATCTGTCAACCTCACCCATCAAACTCAGGAGGCGGGGTTAACACTGATCGAGTCAAAACCATTGCTTTGGCCTGGTGGCCATTGTTTTTAGCACACAACTGTTAGGATGCCTGGGTCGTCGACCCAGGTTTTTGAGTTTATAATATTATGTATACTTTCTAGTTTTTGGTTTCTTTGAGTTCTGTCTTATGGCTTATGTCTCTGTCTTCTTTAGTTGCTCTGTCTCCCCTATCACCTGCATCGCCTTGTCTAGTTCGCGTCTATGTGTATCTTAAGTTCCTATATCCCCGTGTTCAGTCAGTGTTTGTGTCTGCCCTGTTCCCATGTCTCTGTTCCCTTTGTAGTGCCTGCTTATGAGCCTGTGTCTTTGTTCAGTCTGTGTTATGCGTTTCCTGTTTTACTTTGAAGGTCTGTGTCTTATCTCAGTGTGTTCAGTTTACGCTTCTTTGGTCTCGTCAGTTCTGATTTGCCCCAGCTGTGTTTCCCTCCTGTTACTCATTTCCTGATTGCTCCCTCTGTGTATTTAAGCCCTGTGTTTCTCTGTGTCCGTGTCGCAATCTACCGTTTATTTTGCTGTGTGTTTTGCCTGTCCACCGGTGTTAGTTTATTTTTGACATTTTCCAGTTATGCCATGTTTGCGTTCAGCATTAAAGCTGTTTTTGTTTAAGTTCTGTCTCCGGAGTCTGTGTCACGGTCTGGCTGGGGCAGACCGTATGTGTTGCAGAGGAGGACTCAAACACAGACCAAAACGTGGTGTGGATTAACAAAACAAGCCGTTTATTGAGACTAGAAATGAGGGTACAAAATAACAGGGCATCGGTAAAAACTAAACAATAACCTAAACTGGGTGAACTAATAACAAAACATGAAAAACCTTAACCATAGTGAACTGACATGGGTACCTGGAGCTGAGACATGGATGAGCAGACGACCTGACCCTGGCATGCAGAAAACAAAGGGCTTAAATACATACATGAGGTGATCAGGGGAAGTGGAGACACATGGGGGAAACAGCTGACAGACATGAACCTAATGACAGGACCAGGAGAGGAAAGCTAAATACAATAAACAAAGAACACATGACATTGTCAGAATAAAACAGGAAATACTAAAACTAAAACATGACAACACAACTTAACAGACCTAATATGTGATGAATAAATACAAAACCCCAAAACATAGAAAACCCAGGAACAATAACTGCCTAAACTAAAGGCAGATAGGAAATAACACAAACTAAATCACATAACAAAATGAGACAAATACAAACATGAACTCAGAGCGCTGGGTCAGAGACCCAGCCTGTGACAGTCTGCACCTTGGGTCCTATTCCTGTCTGCACACAGCCACACCTAACAACAACAACCAGCATGTGGAAACTCACAGAACTGAACTTTGAAAAACCCTGTTTGTGTGCCACCAAATACCGTTTTAATATTTTTTTTAGCGAGAATGTAGTGATTTAATCTTCATATGTCTGGTCGGTTTGTCAAGATACAGCCTCTTTGCAAAAGTGCTTCGATGATTTTGGAGATGTCTGCCCAGGATAGACCCGTTTGCCTCGCAAGCAATCAAGTTGTTATTACCACTGACAAAGCGCAGGCCCCGGTACACAGCTGTAATAACCCCCGCTGACACTGACTTCTTTTACTGAGGTTATATTTATCGGGGTTTTATTTCCTGATGTTCAGTCGCCAATTCTGAATTATAACTAACATTAAAAACATGTTTAAGGAGGAGAGAGAGCAAATAAATTTGATTAACAGCTGATCTTTGGGTTTTTGTTCAGTAATCAGCGTGACCTGCGTATAAACGTATAAATGAGATAATGTTGGTGTTTCCGTCATGTAGTAACTGCTGGCTTTAACTGTACAAAGGTTGTTCGACACTATGAAACACATACAGACTTCATGATGTTCGGCTAATATTTTTATTGTGAATAGTAATCATGAGGGTAAACGGACCTGTACACCACGGAGCGAGGTCAGCATATCCACGATATCTTCAGCTCTGAGTTAACAGTTTCCCAGCTGACTAGTCTAACTGACATCTACGAATATGTCACGGGTCATATCAATATGATTTTACAGAAGATCATCCTTATTACTGCCAACTATTCCAGAGACGTGAAAATCTACAGCATAAAGAACAAAAAAATATAGCAGTCTAACGCAACACTGTAACAGAGATGAACCGTCAGTTTGTCGCAGATCAAAGTGGAATGAAAGTGATTGGTTGAACAGGTGTTCGTGATCTGTGTTTTCTGCATTTTCATCAGCGTAAGAGACTCAGCAGCAGATTAGAATAACAGTTACACATTTAATAAATCACCAAATGAATACACGCAAGAAACGAGCAAACCTGTTCCGACAATTTGAGTTTGTGTTCCCTCAGCTGCAGACTCGCTGCTGTTTAAATGTTTGAGAGGAAGATTAGATATAAAGCAAACGTCAAACATAGACTCAGTCTGCGTTCACATTTGATATGAGGCCAGGACGGATAATGGCTGTGTCCTGTTTGAAGATCATATATGTAAAATTGTTGTCTGACCTTCGTCGAGCCAGCCGCTCAGAGTCCGTGGTTACCATGGTTACTGTATAAGCACCTATAATGTAAACAGCTGACACAGGGGAAACCTACCGGGAGCATGGGTGTTTTCATTGCAAAAGAACCGTCTGTCTATGTTTCAGTGCCCTGGTCTGCCACAGTTTCCACCAGCCCCACTCCAGTCTCAGCAGTTTAGTGACCTGACTGTTCCATTTTTAACTTTTGGTGTTTCTGCCTATCACAAGATTGATAACTTCAGTCAGCACTGTAGTGCATCATTCTCACATCAGAGGGACATTTGAATACTGTTTTATACAGCATATGACTGGAAGATGAATATCAAGCAGGCATAAGTGTGATGTTGATTGAACTGAGATCTCCTACTGTCATTTCTGTTGCTGGAGATGTCCACTCTAATTTAATTTAATTTAATTAGTTTGCTGCTTTGAATTATATGCAAACATGTCCATGTGGATTATATAAGTTGCTTGAGGAAGAGAAAATATGTTCATCAAAAGAAGACAGTTGAGGTACTCGGGGCATCTAACCAGGATTCCTCCTGGACTCCTTGGTAGGTGAGATGTTTTTGGCCATGTCCTACTGGGAGGAGGTCTCAGCGGGCTTGGGGAATACTGTGTCCTCCAGGATGAGCTGGAAGGCATGGCTGGGTTGAAGGAAGTCTGTCAAATTGATAAGCAGAGGAAGTGGTGCAGCACCTGGTTCTGTTTGTAGAAGCTCAGATGTAGGGGCAGCCAATCAGATGAAAGCTGGCGTAAATAGAGGAGGGGTTGGGGTGGGGGCTCCAAAAGACTGTAGCATGCAAAACCACTACTTTGTACAATTTCTGTCGTCTACAGACAAAATCATCTTAACTTGTGATCTTGTAAGCTGCTGGTACTTGAGTTGTTTTATGCCTTTGAACAGAGCCTGGTGGGTATTTGGTCCTGCTTCTGGCATCAGTGCTAAGTTACACTAATCCAGCTGCTGGGTGTAATTTGTTATTAACCGGACTAGTTCATTTATCTATCTCTAGTATGCATTTGAAGAACTCATAATCTTCTGTGTTCTCCCTAGCTGCCCTGGGCTTATCCGTGGCCTTCATCTTAAAATTCAGAGACAACATGTTCCATGTGCTGACTGGCCAGTTCACTACTGTTCTGGTCACAGGCCTCTCCCTCTTCCTCTTTGACTTCCACCCTTCGCTGGACTTCTTCCTCCAGGCACCCACGGTCCTGCTGGCCATCTTTATCTACAATGCCAGCTGGCCCAAGGACCTGGAATATAGCCTGCAGCGGGAGAAACTACGGGTCATCAACGGGGAGGTGTTTGAGAGGTCAAGAGGGGTAGGAGACAAACCACAAATCCTCAGTAGTCACGCACACAAGCCCACACACTCCTTTTCCTCACACAACTTCGCTCACCTAACCCCGATGTATATCCACTTCCTCTACTCCCGCCCACATACCAAGTGCTCTGCAGGAAACTTGGCTCTTGTTTCTCTGTAATGTCATTTCTTGAGTGCAAGAGGAAACCTGATTCCCAGCTATGAAAATAGCATCCAGGCTCATGCTGGAGCCTTACGTCATAGAATTCCTTTAGTAGTCAAGTGTTTTTTGATGGAAGAAGCTATTTAACAATACAGTAGTCTGTGGGGATACTATCCTGGAATTCTTTTCATCCCCAGCGTCCTGTTCTGTATTGAAGAAACCCTGTAAATCAGGTGAAATGCCAGGTTTCAGGTGTTTGTTTCTTTGCTAGAGCACTAACAAAAATACCCTCTCCATTGGCAGCCGTGGCTTTAAAATGCACGGTACTTCCCCGGTGTTTTTCGGGGAGTAAATACTGCCCTCCACTTTCTGAAAACAGAAAAAAGATGTGCACAGTGCCTCAATGTCTGCAGATTTGTCCACTGGATTTGATCACTTGTTCATTCATTCTGATGCCTTGTCTCTTTTTTGTGTTGCAGGACAGTGAGGAGCTCGAGCTCCTGACAAAGGTAAATGCAGACAGTGTTTCTGATGAAGAGTCCTTGTAGTAATGACAGAGCTCACTCCCAAGTATCCAGAGGATACTCTGCATCTTTCCTGCTGCTGATATCGAACTGGACAATTGACTGGATGGAACATGGTCACAGAGTTTCAGTCAGGTTTCAGAGCTCAGCACAGCACAGAAACAGCTTTAGTGAAGGTTACAAATGATCTTCTTATGGCCTCTGACAGTGGACTCATCTCTGTGCTTGTCCTGCTAGACCTCAGTGCAGCGTTCGATACTGTTGATCATAATATCCTATTAGAGCGATTAGAACATGCTGTAGGTATTACAAGTACTGCGCTGCAGTGGTTTGTATCATATCTATCTAATAGACTCCAATTCGTGCATGTAAATGGAGAGTCCTCTTCACACACTGAGGTTAATTATGGAGTTCCACAGGGTTCAGTGCTAGGACCAATTCTGTTTACATTATACATGCTTCCCTTAGGCAGTATCATTAGAAGACATAGCATACATTTTCACTGCTATGCAGATGACACCCAGCTCTATCTGTCCATGAAGCCAGATAACACACACCAATTAGTTAAACTGCAGGAATGTCTTAAAGACATAAAGACCTGGATGGCCGCTAACTTTCTGCTTCTTAATTCAGATAAAACTGAGGTTATTGTACTCGGCCCTGAAAATCTTAGAAATATGGTATCTAATCAGATTCTTACTCTGGATGGCATTACCTTGGCCTCCAGTAACGCGGTGAGGAACCTTGGAGTCATTTTTGACCAGGACATGTCCTTCAACGCACATATTAAACAAATATGTAAGACTGCTTTCTTCCATTTGCGCAACATCTCTAAAATTAGAAATATCCTGTCTCAGAGTGACGCTGAAAAACTAGTTCATGCATTTATTACTTCCAGGCTGGACTACTGTAATTCATTATTATCAGGATGTCCAAAAAACTCACTGAAAAGCCTTCAGCTAATCCAAAATGCTGCAGCAAGAGTCCTGACAGGGACTAGAAAGAGAGAGCATATTTCTCCTGTTTTGGCTTCCCTTCATTGGCTTCCTGTTAAATCCAGAATTGAATTCAAAATCCTGCTCCTCACATACAAGGTCTTAAATAATCAGGCCCCATCTTATCTTAATGACCTTGTAGTACCATATCACCCTATTAGAGCGCTCCGCTCTCGCTCTGCAGGCCTACTTGTTGTTCCTAGAGTATTTAAAAGTAGAATGGGAGGGAGAGCCTTCAGTTTTCAGGCCCCTCTTCTGTGGAACCAGCTTCCAGTTTGGATTCGGGAGACAGACACTATCTCTACTTTTAAGATTAGGCTTAAAACTTTCCTTTTTTCTAAAGCATATAGTTAGGGCTGGACCAGGTGACCCTGAATCCTCCCTTTGTTATGCTGCAATAGATGTAGGCTGCCGGGGGATTCCCATGATGCATTGAGTTTTTCCTTTCCAGTCACCTTTCTCACTCACTATGTATTAATAGACCTCTCTGCATTGAATCATATCTGTTATTAACCTCTGTCTCTCTTCCACAGCATGTCTTTATCCTGTCTTCCTTCTCTCACCCCAACCGGTCGCAGCAGATGGCCGCCCCTCCCTGAGCCTGGTTCTGCCGGAGGTTTCTTCCTGTTAAAAGGGAGTTTTTCCTTCCCACTGTCGCCAAAGTGCTTGCTCATAGGGGGTCATATGATTGTTGGGTTTTTCTCTGTATCTATGAAGCGCCTTGAGGCGACTTTTGTTGTGATTTGGCGCTATATAAATAAAATTGAATTGAATTGAATTGAATAGATTGTCTGTGAAAGCATTTATTTGAACAGTGATAAGCAGGTAAACGGTGAAAGATACTGTTGATAGATTATATGATAGACTCCTAGTATTAAAAACAAAGTGTTTAATAACAGAATTAGCGAAATGTGTATATTTTGGAAACGTGCCTGTCTGTGGATGACTGCTGTCATTCATATGGGGGAAAGTACCAGCAACGCTGTTTGTTGGAAAATAAGTGATACTTTTGGATTCATTATGGATTCCTTTTATGGACAGTGTATTTCTTTACATGATTCCTGTTGTACATGCTGCTATTTGACTGCTTGCTGGTGCTGGACGTCTAAGGACCAGAAACTGCAGTTTCAGGATTGTTTTGATAATAGATTTGTTTGAAATTGTGGTGATTTTGAATCTTTATCCACACTATGATGAATTCAGTTTGTATTGTACTGTGGAAGAGGCAGTTTATTTTTTTATTTGTTTATTTTCTGAGCCAGAATAAGTGGTATTGACATAATTGCCACTAATGCCTGACTTTCTGTCAGCACCACAAACTCCCTGCCTCTCTTACTTGGGGCTTGAATATTTTCTTGTTAAACTGTAAAATAACATTGTCTAAAGATTGTTGTTTGTGCCATTAAAATCCTCACGTGTGAATGCATTTTCTTGTAAAATAAATGGCAAGTTGTTTTACTTCTGTGCAAGTAATGCAATTTAATACAATCGCTGATGTCTTGTCATAAATTTGTGCATTTATTTAAATACTGAGGTTTTCTGGAGGAAGACCTAAAGGGTACTAGCTGCTCTAACTCCATGTTTTTCTTCTATTACTTTGCACATGCTTGATAGCTGTTTTAGCTCCCTATCAGTTCCTTTAAGCCAACTCTTAGATATTTTACCCACCTGCTGAATAACAGTGTTCCACACCCACTAACATTATACAGATCCAAGAGAAAGGAGACTGTAACGCAGTCTGAGGTCTAAGCTTTAAATGAACAAGACTCACTTGTACATACACTTTGGCCATGTTTAATACAAACTCTGTCTCTTGCTCTATGGCAGCTGAGAGATGCTCCAGCCTCCCCATGCCCTTAATTGGATAAGTGGAAGAAAATGGGTAGGTGGATTCCAGCCCTTCTTACTCGCAAAGTGTTTTTACAACTGTGATTGCATTGAGGGGACAGTAAGTTGAGAAGGTCTGAAACTACTGTAGATATTACAAGTACGGCAGGTTGTTTCAATCATTACATGACCACTAAAATATACTTGGAAATATTTTTCCAGTTTTGCCACTAGGGGGAGGTGTTGCTCAAAAGATTGTTGCAGCGCATTGGCACTGAAAGTGAGACAAATAATTTAAAGGACCTGGTAGTAAACAAATGTTTATTTTCATATAGCCATATAGAAACAAAGAATAAATAGAAACAATGTATAGCAACAGAAACTTTACAAAAGAGAAATAATGTGATGCTTTTAATAATATTATTGGTAACTGCACTTCAAATGCAACAGATGTCCAATAAATATGTTCTATTATCTACAAAATCAACGTGTGTGCTGAAACTATGCAAGTCTGACCTAAAAAAGCCAGTTAGAGATGACAGACGATGCAATAATGTTTTAAGTTGAAACAAACAAAAAAAACCAAACAAAAAAAAACAGCAAAAACTAAAGTATGCAATCCATTTCTGAAAGCATTTTTCTTCCCTTCACTAAGTGATGGGAAAGACACAAAAAGGTTTTGGGCCAAAGGAAGCACCAAGGACCAGCTGCAGGCCAGTGTGCATCATTGGAAAGCACACACCTGTTAGTAACCATACCCCTGGTGATAGCCATCCTGATAACCGTGTTCGTATCCATGATGATGGTAACCATAGCCACCATATTCGTCTTCAGGGCAGCGCATGCCAAGGCACTGCTGGATGGCCATCTCCTGTCTGCGGAGCTGCATAGAGTCTACCAGGTCATAGATAATGGCCATGGACCACATGGGTGAGGGGTACCAGCACTTAACATTGCCGTCCTTCCCCACCAGCAGCATGGAGAAGTATTCTGGGCTGATTGGAAGTAGTTTCTCATGTCCTTCACGAGGGTAGCTGAGAGCCCTTCACGCTCCACGGTAGCACTCCCTGGATGGACCAGAGGATCAGGTTAGGAACAACCTATTAAAGAGTGAATTTCACAATAGATGTAGCACATTGACATTTTCCTCTTCCTCTAAACTTATCACACTGAACTCAGATACCAAAAAAGTAGAGACCTTAGCTTTCAGAAAATATATCTGTTCACTATTTTGTATTAAAAATTCTTACCATTGATAGGATAGAGCTCCAAGACTCCGCCCATATCTGGCAACTCTGTGCCAACCAGCTTCAGAATGGCGATGTACCTCAGGCCTGTGTAACCATGGCAACCTTTTTTTGAAAAGACATCAGAATGAGGCAAACAATTTTTAGACAACAGCATGACTTCAAATGAGAACAGCAGTATGCTATCAAAGTTTACCTTGGACTATGACCCTGACTGACATGACCAGACAAAAGTGCAGTTTAAGAGCCTCAGCAAGCAGATTTACAGATGCTGGGAGGAAGTCATACTTGTTTTCTGCAAACAGAACAAAATGTGAAGACACGTACTGAGCAAGCTGCCAACACATCACTGTAATGCACGCCAGAAAAATTAACACTGTTTTTTAAATCTTTTTATCCAGATGTGGAAAAAAAAAGTTGTGTGCATGTGTTTACTGTCAGGTAATCACCGGCACTGGCAGACATTTTCAGAAGTAGGATGCGGCTGGTCCCCAGTGTTACAAAGCCTAGCCCGAGAGCAAGAATGTAGGCTGATGAGCCGGAGCACAGCCTGGGGCACAAGGGCACATGGCTGCGACTGGAAATGGATCCAGCCAAACCTGCTGGAATACATACAAACATGCACGCACACATGTTTATCAGACTTCCCCTTTACATTATGATTATTATACTGCCAAAGAATTTTTAAAAGTGTTGTGTGTGTCTCAGAAAGGTTTTAAAAAGACAACATTCATTCATTCATTTGTTCATTTTCAGGCACAACAAATACCTATATTGAACATAAAATACACAAAACAAAAAACAAAAATTGCCTGAAAAAGGAGTGGGACGAAGAAAACTTATTAAATCCCACCCCTATACTCACTCATCAACAAAAAACAAACAAACAATAAACTTCCCGCAGCTACGCCCATCATTGCATACAGACCCATCAACAGCCCCGGGCACATACAAGCATCTAAGCGGCAGCTCGCAAACAACAATTAGAGCCTTCATAACTGAATACAGAATATATAAATTATAAATTGCATTACCACAGGTAACAGGCAGTAATAACTACAAGTAACAAACACACATACATATACATACATATATATATCTACACACACAAGTACATATATGTACATACATATGCACACTTTTTTATTTTTATTTTTTGGAATCCATACCAGCAATGGTAAGAGGACAGACATTACAGAGCACACTAAAACCCATCATTGAGTATACTGTGACCAGACCAACTGTTTGTAGAGAAATTTAAATCTATGAATATTTTTGCATTGTTTCAATTGTAAACTCAGACTGTTCCAGATTTTCACACCACATACAGACACACAAAAGCCTTTATGGGTTGTTTGAGTTCTGGGTAATTTGAATTCTCCAAAGCCTCTCACATTATAAACCTTTTCTTGAATTTCAAATCTAGTTTGTAAATTTGCCGGTAAAAGTTTAGTAAAAGCTTTATACAAAATTATGGATGTATTGTAATTAACCAGATCCTGGAATTTAAGTAACTTTGCCTGAAGAAAGAATTTGTGAGTATGATCTAGATAACCAGCCTTGTGAATAATACGCAGTGCTCGTTTCTGTACTGCGACTAATGGATTAGTTGTATTTTTATATGTATTTCCCCACACTTCCACACAATATGTAAGATATGGAAGAACCAGGGTACAGTACAGAGTACGAAGTGCATCTTTATCAAGGAATTGTTTCACTTTGTTCAAACTGCGAGGCTTCTAGAAATTTTGGTTTTTATGTGTCTGACGTGGGGTTTCCATGAAATTTTATTATCAATTACGACTCCCAAAAATTTGTTTTCACTCACATTATCAATTGGTACACCTTCAATGATAATTGGTAATTCTATATTATATTTTAAATTACCAAAAAACATTGCTTTAGTTTTATTTATATTTAATGATAATTTATTTATGTCCATCCATTTTTTTTTTAATTAATTTTAGCTCCCTGTTTACGGTCATTACAAGATCAGTATAATTATCGCTACTGAAAAATATGTTGGTGTCATCTGCGAACAGTATGAGTTTAAGTACTTGAGAAACATCAAAAATATCATTTATGTATACATTGAAAAGTTTTGACATTGACAGGATGTAAGTGTGAACTAAAACTTGCAGAAATAATGATCAAATACAAGACACTAAAAACAACACTGCGGGTTAATTTGGTTAAAAGAATATCATTCTAATTATGCTGTGTGAGCCGTTTCGAGATATGTGGTGGCTTTTCCATTAATGGCTCATCTGTGAAACAGCTTATGAGGAGAAACAACTCAGTATAATGCAATACAAAGATGACCGTGTCATTGAGACTATATACCCCTTATCTTGTATATCAATATTCAGTAAGATGACCTTTATATTCCAAGAAATCTATGTATCAGGCAAGCTTTCAGGTCAATTCTTTAAGTAATCCAAGAGTTTTATGTGGATGTTGGCTGTTTTTGTTTATTCTCTGTCAAACTATGACTCAATAAGCACTGTTGCAACAGGGCTCACAGGGATTTTCAGTCTGGTTATTGTGTCATTTGGCATACCATAACATTTTCTTCCAATTTCTCTTCCTTAAGAGTAATTTTTTGACAGCCACCCTCACACTGACACCATTTCTGATGTGGCTTCAGTAAGCAGTATATGGATCAACTGCAAGCCCAGATGCATCTCTCAGGTCCTGTGTCAGGTCTTTGCTGCATTTTTTCACCCTGATTTTTCACACTTCAAAAGCTTCAGGAGCTTTTTGCTCAGTGCAGCATCAGCACCACGGAAATACATGGATACATCCGTAGACTCGAGACAGAATTCACAATGCGTTTTTGGGACTTTCAGGTGTATGGACCAATGTTTTATTTTCTGATCAAACCAGAACACTTTAATGAGCAGCTAGATTTGTCTCGCATTATCTGGCTGAGTTAATGCCAGTTAACATCGAAGCAGCTGGAATCCATAGCTGTGCGTGTTCATGGAGCTGCATTTTCACCTGCTGGACATCACTACCTGACAAGTTTAACTTTCTTCAGAACATTGCAGGGGCCTTATTGCCAGTATTTGTCTCTACATATCTGTGTGAGCATGTGTATCTCTTTATTAACAAACATGCCATATTGGCCCAGTTTATTTTTCTTATCATTGTTGTGAGGAGACCATAAATAGCATTTGTATTTTCTGTTGTACAAGTTCATTTGCTGTTATGGATAAAAAGTGTCTTTTTTTGTTTCAAAATAGCTGATAACTATTCACTGATAGCTGCCAACATCTGAGAATAAATATAATTCTATAAAGTTGCTCTATATAGTGTGTAACTGTTAACATAGAGCATTATTAAATTTTTTGCTAATGCAATCATATGGCACATTGACTTCTGAGGAAATTTTAGACGGCACTCGTCATCAGAAAGGTTGCCTACCCCTAGCCTAGAGGAACTGACTCTTCATAAATGAATCGAGTAGGGATCGCTATCCCAGGATGGTCAGTCATACGATGCAAGATTCTCTCAAGCACAGCGCATCAACAGGACTGAACTGCCAGCCATGCAGGAGGAAGATGCAGCAGATCCTCTCTGATCACAGCCACCCCAGCCACAGACCGGCAGGTGGTTCAGGAACATTCAGGGATAGTTTCTACCCACAAGCTATCAGACTTCTGAACTGCAGACATTCGGCACACACTCACTACAACTACTGGACTCTACAAACTGTCACTATAAACCAATTTAAATCCTTACTGCACAAGTTTTTGCACAACTGTAAATTCCAAACAAATTCTCTTAATATTAATACTTTAGTATTTTGTTATTTATTATTATTATTAATAAATAAATTTTCTTCTTTAATATAACTGCTCACTTCTATATGTTCATGTAAAGCTGTGGCTACAATGTTTATCTGTACATGACAATAAAACATGAAACTTGAAATTTTACAGTAGTAAGTTTGATAAGATATATTATTTACCGTAGTGAGGGGCTTTGCTGGGTGAAAACCGTTTACGTCTGCTATATTTAACCTGAAATAAAAAGGAACATTAAGCAGATTTGTTTATCAAAAGCAAATGAAAGAATGTTTCACAATGAGGTGTACAATCACAGGAGGTAAACAATACTCACATTTGCACGCTTGGTTGAAGAGTGTATCTGCTTGAGCTCATGATTACTTTCAAGTTCACACTCTAGCAACTGCTTCACCACCTGTAGCTCAGTGAACAGTATCTGACAGTGTTTGCAACCAGGAGCAGGTGTCCTCGGGAGAGGACGTCCCCTCCTTTGCTTTGCTGCATAGTAAGGTGCACTGCTTGGGATTAAAACATCAGGAGATACCCCTGTTGAATGACAAGTAACCTTGCTGCTGGAGATAGAAGGCTGCATAATTGGGATGGTGTGGTCACTGAGAGTGTCACTGGCAGAGAGAGGCTGTAGGTTTGGTCTGGTAGAGTCACCCAGAGCCTCGCTGTCAGAGGGAGGAGCAGGCCGATGGTTCAATGTAGCATGGTCACTGTGAGCCTCGCTGTCAGAGGGAGGAGCAGGCCGATGGTTCAATGTAGCATGGTCACTGGGAGCCTCGCTGTCAGAGGGAGGAGCAGGCCAGTGGATCAGTGTAGCATGGTCACTGTGAGCCTTGCTGGAAGAGGCTATAGCAGAAGCAACCTTTGACCCTTCCTCCAGTGCCCTAAAGATGCCCTCCTCAATTACAGCATCATCCACTTCATCCATGTGTGAGACCATTTGTGGTGTGGGATTTGATGCCCTCAGAAGTGCCAGTTCTTTAGCAACGTGTCTGTCCTTGGCCTTTTGCATGTAAAGTTTAATCATAGGTGTCTGAAAAAATTGGTATTAGATGTGATTAGGGTTAAATTTAAACAGTTTTCTGTGTAACCATATATCAAAACTGTCAGTATTTTACTTATTTGGGCATCCTTCACGTTTTTATCTATGCACACAACATGCTTTCTAGAGCTCGAGGAACATTATATAAATGCAGCATACGGACAAAGAAAGAACCACCGTATTCTTCTATGGAAACTGGAAGACTTTCATTTCACCAGAGTAACAAATATGTAAAATGCAAGGTGCTAAATGTAAGTCCCTTTAACATAAACATCTGATTCCAGAGATCAAGGGCTGCCTCACCAACACACAAAAACCACACAGAGACACCACAAAGTCAATAACATACCTGTAATTTGTGGACCTTTTCCAGGTGCTTGTCAAGCCGTTTAAGATGTTTTGACTGACATAAGCGGACTGGACAGTCCAGATTTGTAGAAAAGCTGTAAAAATAGTAAAAAAAAATGCTGAGTAGGATGAAATAGAAATTGGATGTGTAAGATAATTGTATCAAATAAATGCAGTGCTTAGAAAAAATGTGTAGGGACAGTAAATATAAATTTATCTTTCAGAATTTATTAAGACACTTACTGCCGATGAGAAAATTGGCTCAAAAGAGTCAGCTCAGTTTTATTTACAACCTGCTCTGTGACTCTTAGGTGCTGAACAATATCAGCATATACATGTCCACATATGGGACACTTGTGTCCATTTCTGACACAGTGATGCCTTTGAGACTTTGAGGCGACAGCAACCTGTTGCCGTTCCTCTGTCCTCTGCGGCAACTCACTGCTCACGAACGCCCCCTGTACACAAAAAGAAGATGCATACAACTACTAAAAAAGTTTTATTTTTTGTCTTACTCTTACTTAATATTTACAAATGCCAATGAAAATAAATTATCTGCAGTACTGTTAGTAATTCTGACTACTTTTGATTTGACCTTTATATTTCTTTGAATATATATACTGTCTTTGAATTCATCTTGTGTACGAAACCCACTACTACTCCTCCTCATGACCTCACTAAAAATGGACTGGAGCTAACTCACCTCTTCCTTAAACTCATCTTTTCTCAATTGTCTTTAAATTTATCTGGTGGAGGTTTCCCATCATCACTCATTTCTAATCTTCTTCTAAATCTTCTCTTTAATTAATTATTGCCACATTTAATTAATTATTTAATGGTGTATTTAATTAATTCATTATGGCAGTCCTGGTGTTCCATACATATGAGCTGACCATGTGACGTAGAAGAATACAAAGACATTTTGTTGAATGCATTGAAACTGAGAACAAATTTTACCTTTTCCATGGCCACTTTGTGTGAATCATTTGACCCAAATGTTCTGCTTCATCTTTTGAATCATCCTGTGTGGGTCTGTTATCATGTGTCCCATCCTCTTCAGATGCTGCCACCATCTGTTTTAAGAGAAGACAACAATATGTTTGGCTCATTTTTGATATATAGATTGTGGAAGCAGTGAAACTGAGGATGAATTTCACATCTCTTTGTGGCATAGGACACCCAGTTTTGTTTTTCATGGCTACCTTAGGAATCCTTTTACGTTCTTGTTCTTCCTCCTCTTCTGAATAGCCTTCAGATTCATCCCGTGTGGGTTTCCAGTCATCTGTCCCATCATCTTCAGATGAGCTCACAGACTGTTATTAGAGCAGAAAAATATATATTTTGCTCATTTTCCATGGATGTGTGAAAACAACATATTTACATCGTTAACTACAGGAGAAGAAACTTAGCTGGATTTTTCTTGCCCACCTTAGGAACCCATTCTCTTGCTTCACTCTCCTCCACACCTGTCCTATCGCTTTTAGAAAAGATCACCATCTGTTTTTAGAAAAGTAACAAAACAAAACATAGAAAATAAAATAATTTCCAACAGTGCATTTTGAGATCTAAGCATCCCAGAAACTGCACAGACATATGTCAGACATAACTTAAAACCACCAGTATAGGTTCATCAAGGCCCTGAGGGGAAAAACTACGTTTCCCACAAAATATTATGTTACTTCCGGTTTTGGCAGGTAATGGCAGACATGCATCCTTTTTTTTTTTTTTTTTTAATTTTGTTTTTAAAATTTTGGTCGCCAACGGAGAGTGTTTGGTAGCGCTGTCCTCAGAAAACACCGTTTGTACTGTTTCGAATCATAACTCTGGTTTTACGTGGCCTATTAACACAATTAAGAGAATATCATTTGAAGTCCGCACTTTCAACACAAGTTGAAATGGAGACTGGGGCTGTGTCCCAATTCAGAGACCGCACGCTTGAAGTATGCATTTTGAGTGCGATTACGTCACCGCCACGTGACGACTGTCCCAACTCGAAGTGTACTTCAAATGCGCCGTCGATTTCCCCAAATATCAAGCGTGGTCCGGTGCACGCTTCGTGGTCCCATATATCCCACAATTCATAGCGCGGCGGTGGGTGTGGATAATTTTGCTGCAAAATCCACATAAAATGTAATAAATAAATCATATAATACAAAAATCAACTATTCACATTTCAACTTTTAACTATTTAAATTTTCAGCTTTTTCCTTTTACAAATTTAAAGTGAAAACAACACAAAACACTGCAAACCACAACACAATTAAATATAAATTATAATATGAAAACAAAAAGAACATGTATATTCTCTGTCATATGGGCCCGCATGAATAAACTTTCTGAATCCTTTATCATCTGCAACCGAAAATAGTTGTGGATGATTACTATACCTTTCTATCCCTGGCTCTCTTTCTCTCTCTCTCCCTCTGGCTGTTCCTGTGCTACTGAGAGTAACTACCGCCCCTCCCCCCCTCTGCCCACGTGCAGAGTGAAGCGGAAAAAACGTGCGAGAGAGAGAGAGAGTGAGAGAAAGAAAAAGAAAAAAAACCCACGTGACGGCTCGCGATAAGGAGCCGGCTCGCGTCGTTCACGTCAAAGAGACGGCTCTAAGAGCCATTTCGTTCGCGAACGACCCATCACTAACACACACACACAACAGCAGCCCCTCTCGCTCGGTTTTTGCATTTGCGCTCGCTAACAACGTGTTGCTGGCGCTCTCAACATTTCTGCCCGTGCGCGCTCAACTCTTTCTCTACACCGTTATATTTGTGCCACAAAAACAGCCAGACAGGACAGGGTTAAAAAAAAAAAAAAACCCAACCAAAAACAAGCAAACGAAAAAAACCCGACAAGGTACCTGTTTGTACTCATGTAACTTTTGAAAGTTAGCTTCATACCTGAGAGCTGGTACCTTCAAACTCTTTCTTCTTTCTTTCTTTCTGACAGTCGTATTGGCGGTTGGCAAACAATTGAAAGGTGCATTTACCTTCAAATTCATCATCCATGGTGCTTCGAAACTCTCACTAGAACAATCCGCTGCTGTACTCATGATCACATGACATAGATGATTCTGATTGGCTGCTCAAATGCTCATTAGGGGCGGAACATTTTTATAACATTAGTTACCATAGGGCATTGGAGCGTGATGTCACGGGGGTGGGCGTGGAAAGGATTTTGGCCTGATGCGCCATTTTCGGGGTCAAAATAGGTCAAAATATATGGCCTTATTTTTGTGCCACTATTCTGAGCGCACGCAAAAAAAAATTTGAGCGCACGTAAAAAAAGTTTGCAGGTGCAAATGATGTATTTTGAGGAGAAATTTATTTTGAGCGAACAAAACTCATTCCTGCATGCAAAAAATGTATTTCAGTGTTTGCTATTATCCATACACACACACACACACACACACAATGGCAGCCCCTCTCGCTCAGTTTTTGCATTTGCGCTCGCAATGTGTCGCTCGTGCTCTCAACATTTCTGCCCATGCGTGCTCAACTCTTTCTCTCTTTCTCTACGCCGTTATATTTGTCCCACAAAACCAGCCAATCACAGACTGGCCCATCGCGGTGTAACGGAGAAACAGCCAATCAAATCGCAGCTTTTCAGCCAGTGTAAAAGATGATTTTTTTTTTTCCACTGAACCGTCTGAGCGCAGGTTCGAGTCCTGGTTGGGACAAAGCCTGTGTTACATTATCAAAAGATAAACACCATTTTTAATTTAGTTAATGTGGATAAAATGTATTTTTCACTTTGCTTTTTCTTATTATTTGATTATCATTCTATTTATATCATAGTGTTTTGGCCTGTGGAGTATTATGTACCTATACTGTGTTAAGGAATATCTTTTATTTATATTTATGTATTATTCACATTATTTTATTGTACAATGCTTTGGTGCCACGGGCTTTTAGCATGCCTCAATGTCTCACACATTCATGTTGCTAACGGAAGGTATCTCAGGAAGCTGGAAGCAGGCATTCACACGGGAAAAGTTCATCTTTTGTCTTCTCCACTGTAAGAGGAAGCAAGGGAGTGTGAACTTTTCTCTGGGGGAAGACCAAAGGTGTGAAAACAGCTGTGTACTGCCTTTTGGTTCTGTAGGAGGTGTTTATACCCAAGGCTCTGTTGGCTTTATTTAATGGAAAACTTTCACAACAACTGCAGTACATAAGTACATAACTCAGAATAAACTGTATCATCACAAACCAGACATCCAACTTTTAATACAAAGATTAAAGTTTAAACTATAATTCAGATACATTCTGTTGGCATAGAAAATGAAGCTTACGCATAATTTCAATAAGGAAGATGTGTAATAAGTCATTTGTCTGCTTCCCGGTGGCTGCCAGTTTATATCTATTCATTTTCCAGCACAAACTCAGCACTGACATCATTACTTTATTCCAGTTATGCTCTTGCCTGCCTTCACCGAGCATGCCAGCCTCCACTCTGCATGCTTTAAATCTGTTGCTCTTCTGCTTCTGCCATTCTGCGTTTCAGATCCTCAGCTATGCAGCCCGCCTCCTCTCCTTTCTCCTCCTCACCGTGGTCACTCAGAACCCTGTCCCAGCCTCCATCTTCATCACTACCAGCATTTTGACTCTGGGGTGTGGCTTGTGCAAAATCCTGTCACTGCTGAGATTTCTTCTGCTATGATGGGTCATTGGAGTTTAACTGCCTAACAGTTACATTTATTTCTGTACCTCAATAAATCATGCTCAGTTTTTCCACATGATCTCTCCTTATTGAACTGCTTTTGTAGATAAGCTTCAAGCCAGAAAGCAACAACACCTAAACCAAAAATATTATCATCAGAAGTGAGAAAGTGTCTGGACTATCTCCAGCTGCGTTGCATGTATTAAAGATAACTTCAGACACTGTCTGGTTGTCATGTCTGAAACAGGCTGTACAGTCACACAGATAAAAGACAGCAGTCATGTTTCTAATATTACAAATCAACCAGAAAGATTATGAAGATAAAAGCTGTGAGACCCCACTAGAGAACGGATGGCTTGTTATCATTACATTAAGTGATTTAGAAATAAGCTGCCAAGTGGCTGCTGTGGCTGCTGCTGCTGTTGCCTTTCTAAGATGCCCTCCACAATCTTCTCTATTGAGACTTGTGTCAGTGGTGTAGACAGGGCAGGAGGAGGCGGGTTAAAGACGGAAATGATAACCCTCCTGCTGTGAAGTGCCTCGGACAGGAATCCAGATGGGGACCTTGGCACCTTCACCAGGGACATGGTTAAGCTGAAGAGTCCCACCGTACCTAAACATTACACCCTCTGAGAGTTCAGGGTCACTTAGGCAGCCACGCAGAATGTGCACTGCGTCACGTCTTCAGCATGGATGGCTTGAAGAGTGGGACGTTGTTGGGGTCTGTGGCCAGGTGAAAATGGTTCAGGACCTTTTCCACTCTGTTCAGCAGCTCAGTGGGTTGTGGTATTTGGATCCTGCAGTGCTCCCTTATGTGTTGCTTTGTGGGATTAGCAGGATGGATGCCACAGAACTTATAAGCATCCTGGAGCCTCTTCAGGTCTGCCTGATCAACCACTGAGAATGCCGCAGAGAGAAGCTGGCAGAAAGTGCTGAACAGAGGAAGATGCTCAGAGGTACACTCCCGCAAAAATCGCCTCAGGCAGTGGAACAGGTCCAGTTTTACAATAATGTTCTTGTTGTAGTGGGTTCGAGAGGCACAGCTGTTTGCCACTGGTCCAGATGTGGCCGCAGCAACAACAGCAGGAGTGGTTTTTCAGGCATCCCACGATAGATTTTCGACAGGGATGCAGTCTGGGATCTTAAATGGAGCACAGCAATCCCTAAATGTAAGAAATACAAATACATGTAAGTATATGGAATATTATGTGTGTGCATCAAATTGATCTGAAAAAGAAAAACTCAGTTTTTCCAGACAGATTAGCAGTTTGAATGACAACGATGATTACGGTTTTTACCTGTCCACCCAGTGGTAGCCGGCCTTTTCCACTCCTGCATCACTGTACCTCTTGGCCATTCCCTGGTACATGGGCTCCAAGGACCTTTCTGTGTCAGACTGAACCATGACCCATGAAACAATCAGCCAGTTTTCATTCATTATGGAATAACTGGACATGACCCCAGATGCCAGCATGACTTTTCGTGCCACCTTCCTGATGTGGTCAGACCTGGAAATGTGGCCAAAAGTGCCCTGGAGGAGTTTGGATATGGCTGGATGTTGATGGTCCCGCAGTGAGAGCTCTGTACCAAGACAAGGAGTTTGTGCTTGTGTGCTACATATTCCCCCTATTACTGCCAGAGGGTGACAACCCGCAATTATGGTCAAAAACCTGCCAGATCTCTACACTGTGTTCGGGGGGGATTCAGGTCTCTATGGCAACAAAAGACAGCCTGTCTTTAGACATCTCCAGGAGAAAATGTGACTGAAATGATTCAGGCTTGAGGAATGGCAGGGTTTTTGTTACTTTTGATTTTCATGGAACACACACATGCAGGCTGCTGCAGTCTGCCAAGTGCTGCTCAGAATTATTTAATTGTGGTCCAGCTGACTGCAACAGATATTTGACTGATGTGGACACAGCATGATGGGACCACCCAGTAATTCCAACTACACAGACTATATCGATCCTTGGGGGAACAACCTATATATGGCATCAATCTCAATAAAATGTTGTAATAGAAACTGTACTGAATACCTCAATTTGTCATGCAAATCTTGCACCTAGTTCATGAATTCATTACATCTAGGCTGGTCTACTGTAATTCATTATTATCAGGATGTTCTAAAAACTGCCTGAAAAGCCTTCATTTAATCCAAAATGCTGCAGCAAGAGTACTGACGGGGACTAGAAAGAGAGAGCAGATTTCTCCAGTACTGACTTCTCTTCATCGACTCCCTGTTAAATCCAGAATTGAATTCAAAATCCTGCTCCTCACATACAAGGTCTTAAATAATCATCCCCACATCTTATCTTATGACCTTGTAGTACCATATCACCCTATTAGAGCACTTTGCTCTCGCACTGCAGGCTTACTTGTTGCTCCTAGAGTATTTTACAAGTAGAATGGAAGAGCCATCACTTTTCAGGCCCCTCTTCTGTGGAACCAGTTTGGATTTTGGAGACAGACACTATCTCTACTTTAAAGTTTAGGCTCAAAACTTTCCTTTTTGCTAAAGCATATAGTTAAGGCTGGATCAGGTGACCCTGAATCCTCCCTTAGTCATGCTGCTGTAGGTGTAGGCTGCTGAGGGATTCCAATGAGGCATTGAGCATTTCTTCTTCAGTCACCTTTCTCACTCACTATGTATTAATAGACCTCTCTGCATTGAATCATATCTGTTATTAATCTCTTTCTCTCTTCTGTCTTTATCCTGTCTTCCTTCTCTCAGCCCAACCGGTCGCAGAAGATGGCCCCGCCCCTCCCTGAGCCTGGTTCAGCCAGAGGTTTCTTCCTGTCAAAAGAGTTTTTCCTTCCCACTTTCGCCACAGTGCTTGCTCATAGGGGGTCATATGATTGTTGGGTTTACATCTGTATGTATTATTGTAGGGTCTACCTTACAATATAAAGTGCCTTGAGGCGAATGTTGTGGTGATTTGCCGCTATATAAATAAAATTGATTTGAACCGAATTTTCTCCACAATAGATGTGTGTCGTTTGTCTTCAATGATGAGGTATCTGGAGACTGCTGTCTTCAAAGTGTTTTGTCATGCTCAATGATGTTGTTTGACCACTGTCACTTTTCTGCAGCCATTGGTATAGCTAATTTGATTCCACCCCATGTTTTACAGGCAATCTCACTTTGGTTAAGTCACCCTAGCACTAGTGGTTTTAACTTAATCCAGATTAATTTAGTACAAGACTCAATAGTCCAGGTGGTAGTAATCACTGATTAGTCTGTGTTTCGGAAAGGGGATTATCAAGAACTGATTAACAATTATAGATTATATAGACGCATCTTTGTTCCCTACAAGAATTATGAGGAAACACTACACAATGTGTTACTCTTCTATCACTCCCAGTTTCAACATTTTGCCCATTTTCTTCTGAACAATTTGCCTGTTGTGCTCGAGTCAGGCTATGAGTGCATTATCACCCCAGGCTGTGTTTCAAAATAGCGCTCTATAAATGGTAAATGGCCTGCATTTGTATAGCGCTTTTCTAGTCCATAGGACCCCAGTCATTCACCCATTCACACACTGGCGATAGGAAGCTACATTGTAGCCACAGCTGCCCTGGGGCGCACTGACAGAGGCGAGGCTGCCGGACACAGGCGCCACCGGGCCCTCTGACCACCACCACTCTATAAGCAAAGTAAGTTTCTGGGGTGGCTGTAGCTCAGGTGGCAGAGCAGGTCAGCCACTAATCAGAAGGTCGGTGGTTCGATCCCAGGCTTCCTCCTGGCTGCATGCCAAATATCCTTAGGCAAGATACTAACCCCATGTTTGCCTACTGGTGGTGGTCAGAGGGCCCGGTAGCGCCTGTGGCCGGCAGCCTCGCTTCTGTCAGTGCGCCCCAGGGCAGCTGTGGCTACAATGTAGCTTGCTATCGCCAGTGTGTGAATGACTGAATGTAGTGTAAAGCACTTTGGGGTCCTTAAGGACTAGAAAAGCGCTATACAAATGCAGGCCATTTACCATTTAAAGTCAGGCAGGGGGGAGAACAAACCGCTGCAAAATTGAGGTCACTTTTTCTTTTATTAGATTAACAAGTTCAATGCGGCTCCCTATGTGGATGAGAGCAAGTGGTTCAGAAAATGTGGTAGATTGTGGTGCTTGGTCTTTCCCCCAGTGGTAGGACCTCTATGTACATTCTGATTAAGTTATGAAGTTTATGTGAACTTATTAGCCTTATGATTTTACAACTGAAACTTGTGTAGATATAGGACCAAATGGCATCAAATGGTTTGACTGTATAGTACAACATACCCCAAAACTTCAACATTTACATACTGACATTATATCTTAAGCTTTGACTTTTACTTCTTCAAGAAGCATGTCTCCTTTCTTAATTTGACTGATCTCACATATGGTGGAATTATATAATGTCAAGTCTGAGAGCACCAGTGATTCCAGAAAATAAACGTGACAGTAACTCATTGGACACAGTATTAGATGATCACTTTTTATTAATAACTCTTTTATGTAATAAAAAAGTGGAATCTTCAAAAACAAATACAATGCAAAAGCCCTCAAATAAGGCATTTCTTGGGCTTACTGGGAGCAATGGAATAAATTGCACCTTATTTTCAGAGTCCTTTCCCCCTTCACTCATCTTCTCCTGAGGCTCCTGCTGTACTTTTTTTTTCTCTTTTCTACTTTGTCTTCACGCTTCATCTTCTCCAGAGGCTCCTGCTGTACTTTTTCTTTTCTCTTTCCTACTTTGGCTTGACTCTTCATCTTCTCCAGAGGCTCTGCCTGTATCTTTTCTTCCTTCCTTTGCCTTTTGCCGCTCATCTTCTCCAGAGGCTCCTGCTGTACTTTTTCTTTTCTCTTTCCTACTTTGGCTTCACTCTTCATCTTCTCCAGAGGCTCTGCCTGTATCTTTTCTTCCTTCCTTTGCCTTTTGCCGCTCATCTTCTCCAGAGGCTCTGCCTGTATCTTTTCTTCCTTCCTTTTCTTTTTGCCGCCCATCTTCTCCTGAGGCTCCTGTTGTACTTTTTCTTTTCTCTTTCCTACTTTGTCTTCACTCTTCATCTTCTCCAGAGGCTCTGCCTGTATCTTTTCTTCCTTCCTTTTCCTTTTGCCGCTCATCTTCTCCTGAGGCTCTGCCTGTATCTTTTCTTCCTTCCTTTGCCTTTTGCCGCTCATCATCTCCTGAGGCTCTGCCTGTATCTTTTCTTCCTTCCTTTTCCTTTTGCCGCTCATCTTCTCCAGAGGCTCTGCCTGTATCTTTTCTTCCTTCCTTTTCCTTTTGCCGCTCATCTTCTCCTGAGGCTCTGCCTTTATCTTTTCTTCCTTCCTTTGCCTTTTGCCGCTCATCTTCTCCAGAGGCTCTGCCTGTATCTTTTCTTCCTTCCTTTTCTTTTTGCCGCTCATCTTCTCCAGAGGCTCCTGCTGTACATTTTCTTTTCTCTTCCCTTCTTTGCCTTCACTCTTCATCTTCTCCAGAGACTCTTCTTGTATCTCTTTCTCCTCCAGTTGTTCTTTATTTTAAGAAAATAATCATTTACTTACTGATTAACTTAACATTGTTCATATTGTGCAATATAATGTTAATATTTACCTGAGGTTATTATTGCTGCAGATGACATTCCACTTTGGTCTTTCTTGTTGTTATCTAAGACCATATGAGAAATAAATAAATACCACTCCACCTTAAAGTTCTTTGAACTTGTGTATTTTTACTACAGCTGCTGGTTTCCAGTTACCAGATCTGGGTATGGTGTCGTCAAAGAGAGTTGACTGATGAAAAGTTAGCCTCTTCAAGTAACTGGTTTGGTGAATCACACTTTTTTCTGAACTCTGAGTCACAGTCATTGCTGTGTCTTGGCTTACATAGACCTGCTGCATCTGAAAAATTATGATTGACAAAGAAAAACAAGGTTACTTTAGCTCATCTAGATGTAATGTTCAGATTTGTTATGCTGTAGTGCTCTTACACCAGGAGGGACCTCCACTGCGACCTTGTCCATCTGTGGAGAAATGGTCAAACAATTGTTAAAGCAATTTTGAGATCACACACCTCAGTACAAGAAAACTTGAAATGTAATCAGTTTCACACAAAGGCAAAGATCTTATTTCAAAACATACATATCTTTATTGTAAAAGAAAATGTCATCAGGTGTGATTTACAGTTTTGTTGACATTTGTTATCAATTGTTCTTACCATGGGTGTCTTGAGAGTGACTGAATTCAGAATAACAACTGGTATTTGGTGTTGTAATGGTAATGAGCTCATCGCTGTTTCCCTGTCCTGTACATATAACACACAGAAATGCAAGAAGAAAAAAATTATAAACCATCTTCATGTTGGTATTTATGGTTTTAGAAACAAATCAAACTGCCAGGAATGGACTTCAGCCCCCTATTTGTGAGTAAAAGCATTTGGTAAAAGTTACAAGTGCTGATTTCCTAGCAAATACTTTTAGGACATTCCAAGTACTTAGAACTCACTGCTGGTGTTATACATACACCAGTACGATCATTACTGCAGCTTTCTACTCCTCCTCATGACCTCACTAAAAATGGACTGCAGCTAACTCACCTCTTCCTCAAACACATCTTTTCTAAATTGTCTTTGAATTGATCTTGTGTATGTTTCCCATCACCTGTTCCATCCTCTTCAAATGAGCTGAGTTCTTCTTCATCTAGCTCAGGCCTGCCCAATCCCGGTCCTCGAGAGCTACTATCCTGCAGCTTTTAGATGCATCCCTACTCCAACACAGCTGAATCAAATGGTTTGATCTCTTCAGCATGCCATCATGTTTGGCAAAGGCCTGATAACAAGCCATTCATTTGATTCAGGTGTGTGGGAACAAGGATGCATCTAAAAGCTGCAGGACGGTAGCTCTCGAGGACCGGGATTGGGCACCCCTGATCTAGCTCCTCCCTTTAGGGGTCACTACAGTGGATCATCTGCCTCAGTCTTATCCTATCCATAGCCACCTCCTTGGTCATACCAACCCTATCTATATCCTCCATCACTACTTTTTTTGCTAGGCCAGCCATTCGACAAGTCAATGGCTGTGAACAAAGAGAAACGTGTAAATAACTCGTGAAAGAATAAAGTTACGTTGAAACCAAGCACACCATTGTTTTTCTTGTGACATTACCAATAAGTTTAATGTGTCACATGGCCCTCTTCCTATTGACAAAACAAAAGTTGTATCCAAGATGGCCGACTTCTAAATGGCCACCATGGTCACCACCCATCTTCAGGAGTTTGCCCCCTCACATATACTAATGTGCCACAAATAGGACTTTAATATCACCAACCATTTCCATGTTATTACGGTGTATCCATATAAATGGCCCACCCTGTGTATATTTTGCTCATTTTCCATGGATGTGTGGAAACAGAAACTGCTGGATTTTTCTTGCCCACCTTATGAACCCATTCTCTCGCTTCATCCTCTTCCTCCTCCTCTTCTGGATTGTCTTCCTGTGTGAGTTTCCCCACACCTGTCCTATCATTTTTGTAAAAGATGACCATCTGATTTTAGAAAAGTAAAAATAAAAAGGTAAAAGATTAGTAATCAGTGAAAACTGTTAAGTCTAATTGTTGGATGTTGTCATTGTGTTTCTTAAATTTGTAAGGTCTGAGTTCAATCTATAGGATCAGGACATTCCTTTGTCTCTGCCCACCTCTCCAGCCACTCTGTGCTGGGGGAGGATTATTGTAGACACGTCCCTTGTGAAGATTCTGTTTGATGTTTGGTAAGCTTCCTGCCCTTTGTATGGCTTCACAGTTTTGTGCATGGTGAACCAATACAGGAATTGAACCATATATTGGGTGTGGGGGAGATTACAATTTTATGACTAATGATGTTGTTAGAAACAGTTGGAAGTCATACATACAGACACACATTCTTGCACATGCATACAGATGTTTACACATACACACACATAGTGCCTTGTCTTAGAACCATTGGGAGGTTTTACAAAGGGAGGTGCTTTTGCTGTGATGTATATTGTAACAGTTTGTCAATAAATAGCTGCCAGCGAGCTGCTCTTTGAAGGACTTTGGGCTGGACACAGGCTAGGAGCGTGAGCTCCAAGAGCTGGTTCTTGACCAAAGACCCTAGCTAGCGAGTTGAAGATGTTCTGTTATGTCTTGTCTTCTTTATGAGGAATAAGTCTCTAAACTAGCGGGGCTTGTGGAAACACAGACCCAAAAAAAACACTAAAACAAGTACAAGAACATACATTACATACTTTTCTCTTGCGCAACTGGTATGTCACTTTTTGTAGATGCTCCACCTCCTCTTTCAAATCCTGTTTAGTTTCGTTTATTGTGGTTCCAGCACTACAGGCAACCTCACCCTGACCTGGGCTCACCATCTGTTTATGGTACAAATTAAATATGTTTTGTTCATGATGGAGTAAATGATTATATATGAAAGAAGTGCAACCAATCAAAACTCTTACCAAGGGAATCAGGGCACACATACCTTGTTACTGCTACACTGGAAGAGCGTTCTGTCTAAAAGCTCCTCTGTTCCTGATGACTGCTGCTCTTCCTTTTCAGATCCTTCACTGTCCTCGTCCTGCACAGATCCTCTGTCCTCTCTCCTTTTCCTTTTCTTTGCTGCACATGTTGGAATTGCATTTGTTGTCAGTGCTCGGCTCTGGAGTGTGTCCTCTGCAGGGTCCTCAGCTGTGCAAAGCAATATTACTAAATATTAGTAAATGTAAGTGTATAGATAAATGTATAACTTGACTTTCGCTTTTTTAAATAACCTTGGTAAAATCTGTTGGCTGTGATGGCATCATGGCACATAAATGTTGCCACTCTAAATGTTACTTATGGCCATTGATCAGTGAGTTTTGGTCAGTGGTTGTTAATCAATGGTCATGAGAATTTGCATAATTAATATTAAGGAACTGACCTCCCAGCCCATTGTTCCTTCAGTGGGCTGGTTTCAGTCATTATGCAAATGTACTGTTTATAAAAGATTGGGGAAACCTGCAGTCAGCTGAGACTGAAGAAGTCACTTGGATGAGTTCAATGGTTCAAAGGTCTTAAAATATAAAACATATGTAATAAAAAATGATCAGAGTGCTAAAACAGAGCTTTTCTCTCTTTTCCTAATTATAAAGTAGTTTTATTCTTAATCTAAGAGAAATCACAATGTAAATCTGATCAATATATTGATAACAAATGCAAAAGTGTTTGAGTAGTACAAATGGCTGTTATAATGACTGAGTTCTTTGTGTGTGTGTGTGTGTGTGTGTGTGTGTGTGTAATGAGAGAATAGAATAACAGTGATTCTAATAACAGGCCTCAGAGTGTCTGACAGTGTCTGACCTTGGTGTGTGATGTATAATGTGACACAGTGGAGCTACTAATCTCAAAGAATATCTGGCAAACAAAATGTATGTTTTCATAAAACAAGTTGGATAAAAAGTAAAGAAATAAATGGCAATTAACTGAATTCTAAAAAGCATTTGAATTGAAAATTGGATTATGTTACAATGAATGTTCATGTGAAAATGTCCTAAAGACAAATCTAACTGAAGTAGAATCACATAAACTGAATGAAATGTAGGGGATTACATCCAGATGTGATTCAATGTGAATTCTTTATGTTAAGAATAACAATGAAAATGTAATGAAGCGTTTTACAAGTTTAAACATTTTTAACTGTTTGTCAAATCTTGTCAGATAGATATACATTGATAGATAAGGTGTGAGAAGATGTGACGTCCAGTAGGAGAGGGGGGAGAAAGGGTGAGAAGGTGAAAAAGTGAGGTAAAGAAAAGATTTTTGTCTTCTGCAAGATGAGCAGCCCAAAAGATTGGATCGAAGGGGTTCACAGTTGAAAACCTGTCCAACCTGTGAATTCATTCCTTTTCGTCTGCTCATTGTTGCTGTGTTAGGGGGTTAATTTAGAAGGATTTTAATTTACATCATAATTCCAGTAGATGCCCAGCTGATTGCTCATCCTTCCTCCAACCTCTCTTCACCAAAGAAAAGAACAAACTCAACATTACCTCAGAGCAGCCTAGTTGGATAAGTAGAGTTTAAGTAATCTGATTATTTTTTGGGATTTTTTTTTTTCCTCTTATGTGCCTGCCCTTAACCTCTAAATTGTGGACACCTTTTATGAAACAATAAAGGTAAAAGTCTTAGTATTATTCTTTATAAGTGCAAATAGCTCTTACACTTTACTCTAGCCATAATATTGAAAATAATCTTTCCAATCATTCCAGAAATAACAAGATCAAAATGTGCAGGGCTCCATCTTAATCCAGAGCTGCACATATTTCACTGCAATGGTGATGTGTTTTTAACCAAGCTCCACATTATTCTTCAATTTAAACTGGACATCAGAGAAACGTAGTCATCAGACAGAAAAGACATGAAATCCATTTCAATGTGTGGATCACAGTGATGTAAAGATCTGTAGGTGCTATGTCTTAACCCAGACATGGAGTCTGTTAATTTTACTTAAGAGGGATTATACAATCTATTTACAGATTTAAGCGTTGCAGTGATCCATACCCAGTGCGGCAGCAATCTTCTGGGGAGCCTCTTCAATTAACAAAGCATGTTTTTCTGCTTGGACAAGTCTGTCTGAAAACAAATGTAAGCACAATCCCTTAGACAGTTTACCTACTTTAATGACATAATGTTAATAAAAGAGGTGGAGATATGTATTATAGACGTACTAGACTTAGATCTCCACACATTCAGCTGGTGCACGACTACTTCACGGCCAACATCTCTGTAACGTGCCCTCAGTTCGACCAAAAGGGCGTTGAACCTTTTTTTTCCAAGTCTGACTTGTGGTGGTGACATGTTTAATATATATTTCATGAAAGCAATAGCATCCATGAGATAAGCTCTCTGAGTTGTTGGTTTAAACCCTTTTGCTTGCAGGTGTGCTAGAAAACTCCAAAGTCAAAAATACAAATTAGTTCATGTGTTAAACTGTATATGCACACATGTATATAGAAACTAATAATCATTCAAATTTAACACTTACTCACGGACTTTTCCATGGTTCCTCAGAAACAGAAGGTCAACGTTTGGAATCGCTGGGTCTGCCATGAATTCCAGAAAATGGATGACATGGGTGGCCCGCTGCTTTGCATTGTCACATATTTTTCTGCTAGGGTTCACACCTTCTGCATGGACCCTAAATTCTTCCACCAGTCTTACTGATGAGGCAAGAATAGACATCATATCAAAGTACATTTGTATAGCACTCATATTTAGACCTCAGGTCTTTTACATCAGGGGGATTTTGTTGACAAAACAAATATTTTTTCAAGCTTCTCAATGCATAAAGAAAACCTCAATGAAGAACAATTCTTAGCCTAGAAGAACTCACTCTTCACAAATTAACTGAGTAAGAATTCCTATTCCAGGATGGTCAGTCATACTATGTAAGATTCTCTCCAGTTAATACATTTTACATAGGGCTGGGCGATATGGCCTAAAATCCATATTGGGGTATAATTTGAAGCACATGCGGTAACGATATATATCGCGATATATTATTTTCTTCTGTATAACGTATTTTCCACACTATAAGGCACACTTAAAATCCTTTAAATTTCTCAAAAATCCAGAGTGTGCCTTATGTATGAATTCTGGTTGTGCTTACTGACCTCGAACCGATTTGGGCGTGCAGAAATCTGTTAAAAAATGTTTTAGTACAACTTTGGTAAGCCGCACTGCTTGATGGATTGTCGGAGCATTACGGCTGCCGTAGTGAGGAGCTTCGCGGAGTAATCTGGGTCCAAAACTCTGTCTGTTTCAGGTCCCAAAGTCAAACGAACACAGAGTTAAAAACGGTCTAAATTCTTTCACCTAAAAATGACATACCATGTTCTGGGAGATTTTTGAAACTAATTAAAATGTACAGCTCTGCTACCACTTCCTACGGAGCCCCGCAAGGGACATGGGAGAAAAAAAATTAAGATTGACTTTTGCGAGATCTCGCAAAACAAACTCGGGATCTCGCAAAAGTTTTAGCTGCATTCTTCGAAGGCTGCCAGCTCGAAGCCGACCGGGAGGTCGAGGCACGATGTGCCGGGAGAGCGGTGTTCCTCCCGGCTGTAGTAGGTCTCGACCTCCTGTTAGCTTCGAGATGGTGGGTGTCAGATCTCCGAAAACGTCTGAGCACATTTGCAAATATATGATGTCTTGTAAACCGAGCAGGTATCTGACGTTTACACAACTACATTCACGCTTCAAAATATCTTAAAAGTGTATTTTGTGACCCAGAAAGAGTAACATTACAACTAAGTAGCTGCCGCCATTGTTGGAATTCAACTTTTGCGAGATCCTGAGTTAGTTTTGCGAGATCTCACAAAAGTCAGTCTTAATTTTTTTCTCCCATGTCCCCTGCTGGGCTCCGTTCTGAAGACAGAAAACTAAACAGCAGTGGCGTTTGCAGGGTTACTGAAGTTGGACTACCTGGTATATAATGTTGTGCTACGTGATTGCCAGCGACACAGCAATGTTAGCATAACATTAGCACAGTGAAGCTGGAGGATGAACACCAGCTTTTGTTTCCACTCAATAAAAGTTAACGTGAGGGATTCTGGTGGTCAGGGACAAATGCAATCGCATAGCAAGATGCTATACACGGGCCAAACTTCAGTCAAGAGAACAACTGAGATTATTCCACAATACAAGGTTAGTTATTAGTACAGGGAGTGCAGAATTATTAGGCAAGTTGTATTTTTGAGGAATAATTTTATTATTGAACAACAACCATGTTCTCAATGAACCCAAAAAACTCATTAATATCAAAGCTGAATGTTTTTGGAAGTAGTTTTTAGTTTGTTTTTAGTTTTAGCTATTTTAGGGGGATATCTGTGTGTGCAGGTGACTATTACTGTGCATAATTATTAGGCAACTTAACAAAAACAAATATATACCCATTTCAATTATTTATGTTTACCAGTGAAACCAATATAACATCTCCACATTCACAAATATACATTTCTGACATTCAAAAACAAAACAAAAACAAATCAGCGACCAATATAGCCACCTTTCTTTGCAAGGACACTCAAAAGCCTGCCATCCATGGATTCTGTCAGTGTTTTGATCTGTTCACCATCAACATTGCGTGCAGCAGAAACCACAGCCTCCCAGACACTGTTCAGAGAGGTGTACTGTTTTCCCTCCTTGTAAATCTCACATTTGATGATGGACCACAGGTTCTCAATGGGGTTCAGATCAGGTGAACAAGGAGGCCATGTCATTAGTTTTTCTTCTTTTATACCCTTTCTTGCCAGCCACGCTGTGGAGTACTTGGACGCGTGTGATGGAGCATTGTCCTGCATGAAAATCATGTTTTTCTTGAAGGTTGCAGACTTCTTCCTGTACCACTGCTTGAAGAAGGTGTCTTCCAGAAACTGGCAGTAGGACTGGGAGTTGAGCTTGACTCCATCCTCAACCCGAAAAGGCCCCACGAGCTCATCTTTGATGATACCAGCCCAAACCAGTACTCCACCTCCACCTTGCTGGCGTCTGAGTCGGACTGGAGCTCTCTGCCCTTTACCAATCCAGCCACGGGCCCATCCATCTGGCCCATCAAGACTCACTCTCATTTCATCAGTCCATAAAACCTTAGAAAAATCAGTCTTGAGATATTTCTTGGCCCAGTCTTGACGTTTCAGCTTGTGTGTCTTGTTCAGTGGTGGTCGTCTTTCAGCCTTTCTTACCTTGGCTATGTCTCTGAGTATTGCACACCTTGTGCTTTTGGGCACTCCAGTAATGTTGCAGCTCTGAAATATGGCCAAACTGGTGGCAAGTGGCATCTTGGCAGCTGCACGCTTGACCTCGCTTATTTTTCCACACGCTTCTTGCGACCCTGTTGATTATTTTGAATGAAACGCTTGATTGTTCGATGATCACGCTTCAGAAGCTTTGCAATTTTGAGACTGCTGCATCCCTCTGCATCCCCTTCTCATTACAGAGATGCACATCACCTAATATGCTTAGTTGGTAGTAGGCTTTCGAGCCTATACAGCTTGGAGTAAGACAACATGCATGAAGAGGATGATGTGGACAAAATACTCATTTGCCTAATAATTCTGCACTCCCTGTATACTGCAACAAGATGGGAATAGACCAGCTGCGAGAGAATTCAACATTAATGAATCAATGTTACGCAAGTGGAGGAAGCGCAGTTTTTGGCTTTCCCCATATTTCAAAAGTGCTTCATCTCTTTGCTATGACTGTTACCTGGCATAATTTGCAGATGATAATGGTTGTAGCTACGATGCTTTCGACCAAAACAGGCGCAGCTTTATGACATCATCAACATGCACTATCGCGGTAGAGCGGAATAGTCAAAATCTCTATCGTTGGCCAAATTTATATTGTTTCAATCGCCCACCCCTAATTTACAGTAGTAAGTTTGATAAGATATATTATTTACCATAGTGAGGGGCTTTGCTGAGTGAAAACCGTTTCCGTCTGCTATATTTAACCTGAAATAAAAAAAAATCATTAACCAGATTTGTTTATCAATAGTAAATGAAAGAATGTTTCACAATGAGGTGTACAATCACAGGAGGTAAACAATACTCACATTTGCACGCTTGGTTGAAGAGTGTATCTGCTTGAGCTCATGATTCCTTTCAATTTCACACTCTAGCAACTGCTTCACCACCTGTAGCTCAGTGAACAGTATCTGACAGTTTTTGCAACCAGGAGCAGGTGTCCTCGGGAGAGGACGTCCCCTCCATTGCTGTACTGCATAGTAAGGTGCACTGCTTGGGATTAAAACATCAGGAGATACCCCTGTTGAATGACAAGTAACCTTGCTGCTGGAGATAGAAGGAGGCTGCATAATTGGGATGGTGTGGTCACTGAGAGTGTCACTGGCAGAGAGAGGAGGCTGTAGGTTTGGTCTGGTAGAGTCACCCAGAGCCTTGCTGTCAGAGGGAGGAGCAGGCCGATGGTTCAGTATAGCATGGTCACTGGGAGCCTTGCTGGAAGAGGCTATAGGGGATGCAACCTTGGACCTTGCCTCCAGTGCCCTAAAGATGCCCTCCTCAATCACTGTATAATCCACTTCACCCACATGTGAGACCATTTGCGGTGTGGGATTTGATACCCTCAGAAGTGCAAGTTCCTTAGCAACGCATCTGTCCTTGGCCTTTTGCATGTAAAGTTTAATCATAGGTTTCTGAAAAAGTTAGCATTAGAAAGGATTAAGATTAGATTTTAATTAATTGGGCATCCTTCATGTTTTTATCTATGCACACAACATGCTTTCTAGAGCTCGAGGAACATTATATAAATACAGCATACGGACAAAGAAAGAACCACCGTATTCTTCTATGGAAACTGGAAGACTTTCATTTCACCAGAGTAACAAATATGTAAAATGCAAGGTGCTAAATGTAAGTCCCTTTAACATAAACATCTGATTCCAGAGATCAAGGGCTGCCTCACCAACACACAAAAACCACACAGAGACACCACAAAGTCAATAACATACCTGTAATTTGTGGACCTTTTCCAGGTGCTTATCAAGCCGATTAAGATGTTTTGACTGACATAAGCGGACTGGACAGTCCAGATTTGTAGAAAAGCTGTAAAAATAGTCAAAATAAAATGCTGAGTAGGATGAAATAGAAATTGGGTGTATATAAAAGTTAGCAATTAAATAAATGCAGTGATTCGAAAACATGTAAATTTAGTCTCTTTCAGAATTTATTAAGACACTTACTGCCGATGAGAAAATTGGCTCAAAAGAAGCAGCTCAATTTCATTTACCACCTTCTCTGTGACTCTTAGGTGCTGAACAATATCAGCATATACATGTCCACATATGGGACACTTGTGTCCATTTCTGACATAGTGATGCCTTTGAGACTTTGAGGCGACAGCAACCTGTTGCCGTTCCTCTGTCCTCTGTGGCAACTCACTGCTCACGAACGCCCCCTGTACACAAAAAGAAGACGCATACAACTACTAAAAAAGTTTTATTTTTTGTCTTACTCTTACTTAATATTTACAAATGCCAATGAAAATAAATTATCTGCAGTACTGTTAGTAATTCTGACTACTTTTGATTTGACCTTTATATTTCTTTGAATATATATACTGTCTTTGAATTCATCATGAGTACGTTTCCCACTACTACTCCTCCTCATGACCTCACTAAACAACATCTTCAACATCTGCCAGAAAATGCTCTGGATTTTATACGAGTCTGTTGTGGCCAGTGCGATCCTCTATGCTGTTGCATGCTGGGGGAGCAGGCTGAGGGTAGCAGAGGCCAACAGACTTGATAAACTGATCCAATGTTGTGGGGATGGAGCTGGACTCTCTCAAGGTGGTGTCGGAGAGGCGGATGTTGTCCAAAATAAAGACAATGTTGGATAACACCTCCCACCCACTCCATGACATGCTGCTCAGTCACAGGAGCACATTCAGTGAGAGACTGAGAGTACCGAAAAGCACCACTGAACGACACAGGAAATCTTTCCTGCCTGTGGCCATCTCCCTGTACAACGCATCCACTTAACACACTGGTTACTGCTACAACTACACATGTTTCTTTTTCAGCTATTTATTAATAAGTGACTCATGTACTGGAACAAAAAAATAATTTCCACCAGGCATCAATAAAGTATTCTGATTCTGAAAAAATGGACTGGAGCTAACTCACTTCTTCCTTAAACTCATCTTTTCTGAATTGTCTTTGAATTTATCTGGTGGAGGTTTCCCATCATCTATTCCATCCTCTTCAAATGAGCTGAGTTCTTCTTCTTCTTCTGGCTCCTCCCTTTAGGGGTCACTACAGTGGATCATCTGCCTCCATCTTATTCTATCCATAGCCGCCTCCTCCATCAAACCAACCCTATCTATATCCTCCATCACTACATCCACGAACTTCTTCTAAGGGCTTGCTCTCTCTCTCCTGCCTGGCAGCTCCATATGGAACAATATATTCACTATGCCTCTTCTACATATGTCCAAATCATGTCAGCTTTGCCTCTCTAACTTTGTGTCCAAACCGCTCAACATGAGCTGTCTCTCTAATGCACTCATTTCTAATCTTCTCCATTCTGGTCACTCCCAAACAAAATCTTAGCATCTTGAGCCCTGCCATCCCCTGCCTGGCCTTTTGCACTGCTTGTTGCTTTGGATGCTTGACTCCAGCTATTTAAACTCATGTACCTTCAATACCTTTACTCCTTGCATATTTCATATGAGCTGACCATCTGACGCAGAAGAATACAAAGACATATTTTGTTGAATGCATTGAAACTGAGAACAAATTTTACCTTTTCCATGGCCACCTTGTGAATCATTTGTCCCAAATGTTCTGCTTCATCCTTTGAATCATCTTTAGATTCATCCTGTGTGGGTCTGCTATCATGTGTCCCATCCTCTTCAGATGCTGCCGCCATCTGTTTTCAGAGAAGACAACAATATGTTTGGCTAATTTTTGATAGATAGATTGTGGAAGCACTGAAACTGAGGATGAATTTCACATCTCTTTGTGGCATAGGACACCCAGTTTTGTTTTTCATGGCTACCTTAGGAATCCTTTTACGTTCTTGTTCTTCCTCCTCTTCTGAATAGCCTTCAGATTCATCCTGTGTGGGTTTCCAGTCATCTGTCCCATCATCTTCAGATGAGCTCACAGACTGTTATTAGAGCAGAAAAATATATATTTTGCTCATTTTCCATGGATGTGTGAAAACAACATATTTACAGAAACTTAGCTGGATTTTTCTTGCCCACCTTAGGAACCCATTCTCTTGCTTCACTCTCCTCCACACCTGTCCTATCGCTTTTAGAAAAGATCACCATCTGTTTTTAGAAAAGTAACAGAACAAAACATAGAAAATAAAATAATTTCCAACAGTGCATTTTGAGATCTAAGCATCCCAGAAACTGCACAGACATATGTCAGACATAACTTAAAACCACCAGTATAGGTTCATCAAGGCCCTGAGGGGAAAAACTACGTTTCCCACAAAATATTATGTTACTTCCGGTTTTGGCAGGTAATGGCAGACATGCATCCTTTTTTTTTTTTTTTTTTAATTTTGTTTTTAAAATTTTGGTCGCCAACGGAGAGTGTTTGGTAGCGCTGTCCTCAGAAAACACCGTTTGTACTGTTTCGAATCATAACTCTGGTTTTACGTGGCCTATTAACACAATTAAGAGAATATCATTTGAAGTCCGCACTTTCAACACAAGTTGAAATGGAGACTGGGGCTGTGTCCCAATTCAGAGACCGCACGCTTGAAGTACGCATTTTGAGTGCGATTACGTCACCGCCACGTGACGACTGTCCCAACTCGAAGCGTACTTCAAATGCGCCGTCGATTTCCCCAAATATCAAGCGTGGTCCGGTGCACGCTTCGTGGTCCCATATATCCCACAATTCATAGCGCGGCGGTGGGTGTGGATAATTTTGCTGCAAAATCCACATAAAATGTAATAAATAAATCATATAATACAAAAATCAACTATTCACATTTCAACTTTTAACTATTTAAATTTTCAGCTTTTTCCTTTTACAAATTTAAAGTGAAAACAACACAAAACACTGCAAACCACAACACAATTAAATATAAATTATAATATGAAAACAAAAAGAACATGTATATTCTCTGTCATATGGGCCCGCATGAATAAACTTTCTGAATCCTTTATCATCTGCAACCGAAAATAGTTGTGGATGATTACTATACCTTTCTATCCCTGGCTCTCTTTCTCTCTCTCTCCCTCTGGCTGTTCCTGTGCTACTGAGAGTAACTACCGCCCCTCCCCCCCTCTGCCCACGTGCAGAGTGAAGCGGAAAAACGTGCGAGAGAGAGAGCGAGAGAGAGAGAGAGAGAAAAAAAACCACGTGACGGCTCGCGATAAGGAGCCGGCTCCCGTCGTTCACGTCAAAGAGACGGCTCTAAGAGCCATTTCGTTCGCGAACGACCCATCACTAACACACACACAACAGCAGCCCCTCTCGCTTGGTTTTTGCATTTGCGCTCGCTAACAACGTGTTGCTGGCGCTCTCAACATTTCTGCCCGTGCGCGCTCAACTCTTTCTCTACACCGTTATATTTGTGCCACAAAAACAGCCAGACAGGACAGGGTTAAAAAAAAAACCAACCAAAAACAAGCAAACGAAAAAAACCCGACAAGGTACCTGTTTGTACTCATGTAACTTTTGAAAGTTAGCTTCATACCTGAGAGCTGGTACCTTCAAACTCTTTCTTCTTTCTTTCTTTCTGACAGTCGTATTGGCGGTTGGCAAACAATTGAAAGGTGCATTTACCTTCATCCATGGTGCTTCGAAACTCTCACTAGAACAATCTGCTGCTGTACTCATGATCACATGACATAGATGATTCTGATTGGCTGCTCAAATGCTCATTAGGGGCGGAACATTTTTATAACATTAGTTACCATAGGGCATTGGAGCGTGATGTCACGGGGGTGGGCGTGGAAAGGATTTTGGCCTGATGCGCCATATTATTTTGACCCCGAAAATGGCGCATCAGGCCAAAATCCTTTCCACGCCCACCCCCGTGACATCACGCTCCAATGCCCTATGGTAACTAATGTTATAAAAATGTTCCGCCCCTAATGAGCATTTGAGCAGCCAATCAGAATCATCTATGTCATGTGATCATGAGTACAGCAGCAGATTGTTCTAGTGAGAGTTTCGAAGCACCATGGATGAAGGTAAATGCACCTTTCAATTGTTTGCCAACCGCCAATACGACTGTCAGAAAGAAAGAAAGAAGAAAGAGTTTGAAGGTACCAGCTCTCAGGTATGAAGCTAACTTTCAAAAGTTACATGAGTACAAACAGGTACCTTGTCGGGTTTTTTTCGTTTGCTTGTTTTTGGTTGGTTTTTTTTTTAACCCTGTCCTGTCTGGCTGTTTTTGTGGCACAAATATAACGGTGTAGAGAAAGAGTTGAGCGCGCACGGGCAGAAATGTTGAGAGCGCCAGCAACACGTTGTTAGCGAGCGCAAATGCAAAAACCGAGCGAGAGGGGCTGCTGTTGTGTGTGTGTGTTAGTGATGGGTCGTTCGCGAACGAAATGGCTCTTAGAGCCGTCTCTTTGACGTGAACGACGGGAGCCGGCTCCTTATCGCGAGCCGTCACGTGGTTTTTTTTCTCTCTCTCTCTCGCTCTCTCTCTCGCACGTTTTTCCGCTTCACTCTGCACGTGGGCAGAGGGGGGGAGGGGCGGTAGTTACTCTCAGTAGCACAGGAACAGCCAGAGGGAGAGAGAGAGAAAGAGAGCCAGGGATAGAAAGGTATAGTAATCATCCACAACTATTTTCGGTTGCAGATGATAAAGGATTCAGAAAGTTTATTCATGCGGGCCCATATGACAGAGAATATACATGTTCTTTTTGTTTTCATATTATAATTTATATTTAATTGTGTTGTGGTTTGCAGTGTTTTGTGTTGTTTTCACTTTAAATTTGTAAAAGGAAAAAGATGAAAATTTAAATAGTTAAAAGTTGAAATGTGAATAGTTGATTTTTGTATTATATGATTTATTTATTACATTTTATGTGGATTTTGCAGCAAAATTATCCACACCCACCGCCGCGCTATGAATTGTGGGATATATGGGACCACGAAGCGTGCACCGGACCACGCTTGATATTTGGGGAAATCGACGGCGCATTTGAAGTACGCTTCGAGTTGGGACAGTCGTCACGTGGCGGTGACGTAATCGCACTCAGAATGCGTACTTCAAGCGTGCGGTCTCTGAATTGGGACACAGCCCCAGTCTCCATTTCAACTTGTGTTGAAAGTGCGGACTTCAAATGATATTCTCTTAATTGTGTTAATAGGCCACGTAAAACCAGAGTTATGATTCGAAACAGTACAAACGGTGTTTTCTGAGGACAGCGCTACCAAACACTCTCCGTTGGCGACCAAAATTTTAAAAACAAAATTTAAAAAAAAAAAAAAAAAGGATGCATGTCTGCCGTTACCTGCCAAAACCGGAAGTAACATAATATTTTGTGGGAAACGTAGTTTTTCCCCTCAGGGCCTTGATGAACCTATACTGGTGGTTTTAAGTTATGTCTGACATATGTCTGTGCAGTTTCTGGGATGCTTAGATCTCAAAATGCACTGTTGGAAATTATTTTATTTTCTATGTTTTGTTTTGTTACTTTTCTAAAAACAGATGGTGATCTTTTCTAAAAGCGATAGGACAGGTGTGGAGGAGAGTGAAGCAAGAGAATGGGTTCCTAAGGTGGGCAAGAAAAATCCAGCTAAGTTTCTGTAAATATGTTGTTTTCAAACATCCATGGAAAATGAGCAAAATATATATTTTTCTGCTCTAATAACAGTCTGTGAGCTCATCTGAAGATGATGGGACAGATGACTGGAAACCCACACAGGATGAATCTGAAGGCTATTCAGAAGAGGAGGAAGAACAAGAACGTAAAAGGATTCCTAAGGTAGCCATGAAAAACAAAACTGGGTGTCCTATGCCACAAAGAGAGGTGAAATTCATCCTCAGTTTCACTGCTTCCACAATCAATCCATCAAAAATTAGCCAAACATATTGTTGTCTTCTCTTAAAACAGATGGTGGCAGCATCTGAAGAGGATGGGACACATGATAGCAGACCCACACAAGATGAATCTAAAGATGATTCAAAGGATGAAGCAGAACATTTGGGACAAATGATTCACAAAGTGGCCATGGAAAAGGTAAAATTTGTCCTCTGTTTCAATGCATTCAACAAAATATGTCTTTGTATTCTTCTACGTCAGATGGTCAGCTCATATGAAATATGCAAGGAGTAAAGGTATTGAAGGTACATGAGTTTAAATACCTGGAGTCAAGCATCCAAAGCAACAAGCAGTGCAAGGCCAGGCAGGGGATGGCAGGGCTCAAGATGCTAAGATTTTGTTTGGGAGTGACCAGAATGGAGAAGATTAGAAATGAGTGCATCAGAGAGACAGCTCATGTTGGGTGGTTTGGAGACAAAGTTAGAGAGGCAAAGCTGACATGATTTGGACATATGTAGAAGAGGCATAGTGAATATATTGTTCCATATGGAGCTGCCAGGCAGGAGGGAAAGAGCAAGCCCTTAGAAGAAGTTTGTGGATGTAGTGATGGAGGATATAGATAGGGTTGGTATGAACGAGGAGGCGGCTATGGATAGAATAAGATGGAGGCAGATGATCCACTGTAGTGACCTCTAAAGGGAGGAGCCAGAAGAAGAAGAAGAACTCAGCTTATTCGAAGAGGATGGAACATGAT
>NC_140532.1:0-22204 GCF_057382185.1 Mchenga conophoros
AAGATGGGCTTTACGTCTACCAACAACTGCACACACTGCCAAACCAATTCACCGGACAATTATATCCACGCTCTTTGGTTCTGTCCACCAGTTCAGAAGTTTTGGCGCGAGATATGTGAAGACTTATCGAAGTGTCTGAAATGTAACATTCCAACTTCCCCCTTAGTGTGTTTGTTGGGCAGCTTAGATAATGTCACTTCAGAAAAGAATATCGCCCATATGGTTTTCACTGCCCTATGCATAGCCAAGAAAACAGTCCTCATGAACTGGAAAAATAAAAATAATCTTAATTCTAACCAATATAGAAATTATCTATTAGATTACATTAGTCTTGATACAGCCACTGCCACCACATCAGATCAATTGCTCTGGGCTCCTTTGATCAGCTCCATCACCTAGTGGGGGTGGGGGGTCATAGTTTGGTCCCGCCTTCACTGTTGTGATTGGTGTGGGGGTAGGGACAGGCTTAGGGTGTCGGGGGGTTCCCCGGAGGCATCTTCCTTGGGGGGCTCAACCCGGGGTAGCGGTCATGTCCGGTTAGGGGCTCTGTTGGCTCTCAGGTGACTGTTTCCTCGCGGCTGCGTGCAGCGGGGCTAGGGGAGGGTCTGTGCTGACGGACGTGGGTTACTGACCTGGTAGCCTGGCTGCCCCTGGGTGGGTCCGGGATGGGCGTGAGGTTCTGGGGGCGCTCCATCTCTGGGCTGGGGCCTGGGCCGGGCCTCGGGGGCTTGGGTCCTGGTTGGTGTGTTGCCGGGGCCCAGCCCTGGAGCAGGGTGCCGCCGGTGCATCGAGCCACCTGGGGGGCTCTTCAACTGGTGGGGGAGATTGTCACATCTTGCAGGAGCTTTCCTCTCCTCGGGAGCTCTCTCTGCAGGAGGGGGAGATACAGGAGAGGTGGAGGAAGATCTCAGCCTGGGTGTTTATTGTCTTATGTAGTCTGGAAGATGAATGGATGGTGGGGTGGGTGCAGTTTTCTCTGTGGTGGGGTTGGGTGGACTGTCCCGGGCTCAGTGGGGCCGGGAGGCGCTGCTGCACTGGGCCCCGGTCTGGATGGGCCTGGGCCCCCTTTCCCTGGCGGGTCGCGGAGTATGCGGGTGCCTACTGGGGTCAGCGGGGGAGCTGGCCCCAGGGAGGGGTCACTTGCCCCTCCCTTCCTTCCCTCCCCATCTCCAGCTGCCTCCCTCTTTCCGCTCCACCACAACCACCCACACACGCAGGACCTTGGAGTAGGGGTGTGTCACCAGGGTGCAGAGGAGGCTACCCCCCCCCCCCCCCCCTGTCCCCTTCTGGCTGCCTCTGCCTCAATTTTATCCCACAACTTAGACATTCACATTACTCACACTCTCATTACACATACATATAGGATCTTGGGGGTGGGCACGATGCACGGAATCCAAAGTACCATCAGGGTGTACACCCCACCCCTGGCGTCGTTGCCCACCTCTCAATGTTAAATACACGTAGACATTGAGGGCTAGCAGGAGGGACCATGCGCTTACCTGCTGCTCTCTGGCAGGTAGCTCCATGCCCTCCTGGGTTTTAAATGCACCTTAGAACACACATGCATCAACACTACAATGAGCGGGTGGAGGGAGGTTTGGAGTCTTCTCTCACCCCCATTCTCTCCGACCTGCTGGAGCGGGGGGGGGGGCTAGGAGGAGGAGTTTGCCGTCCGACTGCGGTCTGGAGTGTGGGGCCTCCCTGCTGCTGCGGAGTCGGGGCGGTCTGCCTCCCCCCACCGCAGGGAAAAGGGTAACACCACCTGGGTCTGGGTGCAGTTCCCCCTCCAGGGGCAAGGGTACCTAGACCCGGTTTGTAGAGTAAGCTTGGGGAGTGTGATTGTGTACAGCGTCTCTTTATGTCTGTCTCCACGTTGGTTGAGTGTGGAGTAAGTGCATATGAGAGCATGAGGGTGGGAATGGATGTTTGTGTCTGTGTGTGCCTGTATGTCTGTGTCTATATGTCAGGTTGGGTGTCAGGCGCCACCTCTCTGGGGACATCTTAGGCCCTCCAAGGTTTGGAGGCCTATCTCCCCCTACCACCACTTCCCCTGCCAGTGGCGGACTCCCTCAGACAACGGTGCGTTGGTGGTTCTTTGTGTCCGGGGATGGGCGTCCGGGTACACACCGGCTCACTCCTTGGCGGCCGCTTATCGGGGCCTGGAGCCTGGGGCTCGCTCAGGCCACTTCGGAGGTGGGGTGCCCCCGGCCTCTCGGCCTGGGGCTCGGTCACTCAGGCACGGCTGGCTGCCGGCGGAGCTCACGGGCGCGTCACTGCAACTCCCCCTGGCTTCTGCTCCGCGGCTGCTGAGTGAGCCCTCATCTGGGACTCTCCTCAGCTCTTTCTGGGACAGTGGCACGGCTGCCCCTCTGTTGGTCTTCCTTGGTCTCTTGTGTTCTGGGGGCCTCTGGATGTCTGGAGTTTTGATCTCCTCCATACCTGCTTCATGCCCTGGAGGACGGGGCTGTGGCTCCCCCACACCCTCTAGCAGATCATTACATGAAGGAACTGTTAAGGTTCAAAAATTGAGGAAGGAGAGTACAAACACCCATTGGTCCAGAAGATCTTGGTCAAACAATGATTTTAATGAATACACACGTGTGGGAAGAACACTCTGTACGCAGACAGCAAGTGGTCTTCGACTTCCTCAAAGCATACACAGATTTTTATAGCATCAGGGTTTGATTTACTGACGCCCCTTCATGCGTCACAGACAGGATATATACACATACGTCAATATCAAAACCACAACGACTTTTGACACAATTTAAAAGAACAGTTGTCTTCTATCTTCATAACAGGTGCTTCCTGTCACTGCTGGATGCTCGCTTGTCATCTTCACACCTCAGCAGCAGTTCTGCGACAAACTGCTCTTTTTGCAACCCCAAGCAAAACATGATTAAACTTTTACCTATAAATGATTCTCTCTAACTAAGTGTGTGTGTGTCTGTGTGCTAACCACAATTGCACCCTGTTTCACCTCGCCGACTAGCTCCTGACCCCTAACCAGACAGAGGCAGAAGCCACACTCAGATATGTAACAACTGAAACTATATATGTGTCATCTACTAAATAAATGTTTTAATCAAGAACCCCTACTAAAAGCTTAATACAAGAATATGAACATATAAAAGATATTAAAATAAACTGATATAAGTGTTTTGTAAGCATGTATTGCAATTCCTTCTATGTTCTAGTTTTCCCTCAGCATGGATCATCTAGACACTCTCACTAGTGAAGCTGTTGTGATATTTTGATACCATGGTAGCATTTACAGGATATTGTTTTGTAGTGATATTATACAGAAAAGAGTTACTCAATAAGGCCCATTTACTAGTTGTTTTTCTCTTTCTCTGTGACCCAAGAATTGATGTGTAAGAATCACAGGCTGGTACCCCAAGGTCGAAAATACCACAGAGACGAGACCACTTCCTTACTCCCATCCTCCCTTCCTTATCTTTTAGAAAAGAGCTTGTTAAAAGCCAGGTGGTTTGTTTCAGAATTCACTAATGAAAGAACTCTGTATTCTATGTCTAGGAGTGTATTTTGCTGGGATGATCATAAATTGAAGCTGAACTATACAAAGGATACTTCTCTGCTCACAAGGCAGGAAGACGTTTCCTTATTTGGTCTGTACCGGTTTGAACTGAGAATCTGCTGACACACGAACCTTTCTCCTCTATATAAGCTGTTGTATACTTAATAAACCTTTGAGTCAGTTTGGAATGACACCTAGAACGGTCTCCGTGTCTTCTTGTTCTTCTGAACTGCTCCCGGTACTCCGGCCGGTACCGTGATTGCCCGTTGATCATGCATGAGAATATTTTAATTTTGTTATATGTTAAAGGATGAACTCTGCTTATTGGTGCCCACGCTTTAGGAGGAAACTCGATCTATGACAGAGATTTCCTTCAGAAGCTTTAGACCATTAATGAACCTGAACAGCAACTCAAATAAGCACAGATATGCAATATGTATAAAATAGTTATAACTGCACCTGGAATACAAAATTAATATAATAACTTGTATGCATAAACATCTTAAGGCCATCTTAAAGCTATCTGTTACATTGTTAAAGCAATGATCAATTTGAATAACCTAGTAATTCAAATGGCCTCGTCTGGCCTGCTGCTCAAAATAACCTAAGACTGGTTTCACTTCTGCAAACTCTCTGCAAGCCTGTTTCCTGTCAGCCTGTGACTTAGTCTTTCTGAAAGACACACACTGTTCAACCTCTGAATGCAATATAAACTACAGATTATATTATTAATGCAATGGTGATGAAGATTATTCTTTAACAATAGCAGTAAAATAATTTCCCTGCTCCACAGAACCTTTTTAAAAAAAAAACAAGCGCGTCCATGCTCACAGGTGTACACACGGGTGATCACACCCACAAACTACACCCTTTTTGGCTTCTACCTCAAAGCACACTGTGTTCTGTTGATCTTATGTGCTGCACAATAATGTTTAATATTTAGTATTTACTGTCATATTCCCATATATCATTGTGATGTTGTTTATTCTATTACTCTTGTTCTCTTCTGCTTGTTTTCTTTTTTCTTTCTCAGCAGGTGATCCAGGTGATCGATATATGCATTTTTTTCCCTGCTCATTCTGTTGGTTTTTGTCTTTTGCCCTTCTCCCCTGTCCCTCTTCTCAGCTGTTTCTCTTTCCCTCTTTCTTTCTCCCCTTCTTTCCCCCAGTCAAGTCTGTCCCGTATTCAGTAAATGAAAATAAAATAAACAATAAAAGGTGAATCAAATGGACCATTACGGCAAGGCTGGGATGGTCAATTTGGTAAAGTAAATCCGTTGGGCATCTTTCTTTGCCTTTAGACAACAATTCTGATGGCAAAAGAGCCAAACGGGACAGGCAAAAAAAAAGAAAAAAAAAGTAGTACAATCATCCAGCGACGAGAGGATCTGTGTTCCAGCCTCAAATAGTGCTCCCGGTGATGACAGGTGATTGTTGTCAGGTGTGTAGGCCAAGGGCAGGAGCCCACAGTGAGCTCCGCCCAGGCAGAGAGAGAGAGAACCAAAACAGCACATGTAGCCTTGTGGGGCCGGCTGGGCAGGCACGGAGACCATGACAGAAACCGCATCATTCATGAGGAATGATGTGTTTACCATTATTTTGTTGAGTTCCAGTAAACCTTCGTCTATGGATTCCTCATTAAAACATCAGGATGAATGAACAAAGACAAGAAACAAAAGAGAAAAATTTTAAACACATGCACCACACAGTCTAATAGACCTGAGTAGTTATGATAATCCAGGAATGTGAATGAATGATAATAATGGCCCTTTTCCTCACTACACATAACCTGTCGCCACAGGCAGCGTGAGACAAATCCTCATGTATCTACAATGCAAATCAGCATATCCACCAACATATTGGCTTATTTATAATGGCTGCTTTTGAAAATGTAACTGGTGTTGGAGTTGCTTTCTTGTGGAACAAAACTTCTTACAGTGCATTTGTATTTGTTTTCTACCATGCACAAATAACAGCAACGTGTAGTGGCCAACTGAAGAGAGGTAGTGAAACGTCTCCAGGACTTTTCTTTTACAGTTAAAGTGCTAAAATGCCACAATCTAAAAATAATAAAATATTAACTATTAGTGCCATATATGATACAGTAAGTCTTAAACAATTTTCCTATTTGGATAAGAGTTTAAGAGGAATAAACTGATAAATAATATGATGCAAAAGATGTAGAGAACATTTATCAGACTGTTGGAAAAAAATTTCAGGCGAACCTGTGAGGTTGAGAAACTCGTTGAGAGCAGCTGATATGTCTGCTAATTATACTAAGAATTATACTAATTTTGCAATACTGTAGTTATGCTAATACAATAATACAGAGACAAGCACAACAGTCAAATGGCCCTCTATGAGCAAGCACTTGGCATCAGTGGGAAGGAAAAAGTCCCCTTTGACAGGAAGAAACCTCCAGCGACACCATGCTCAGGGAGGGGTGGTTATCTGCTGCTACAACTATAATATAATAATGATTGCTTTATAATAGGGATAAATAATCATAGACTCAATGTAAGAACTCACTTGTGTCAGCAATTTTCAGGAGGGAGAAGGCCTAACTATGGAAAGGACGTGAGGAAGAGGAAAAAGAAGAATGTTAAGGAACAAAACAGAAAAAGACCACCACAAAGATTGGAGACCCACGAGCAACAAAAGTCCCAGTCGCTTCAGTCGTCAAATATCCACAGCTGAAGTCAAAATCAACGATGAAAAAAGAAACCAAAACAAAAAAACAAGACTGCAGGAGAAAATGCAGAGTCAGACAGACAGATGGAGGCATTGTGTCTTTCCTGCTCTCACACCAGCTCATCTTAATGGACAAGCTGTACTTTGAGCTGTTTAGTTGAGTAAATTTCTCAGGTACGGTCTATCCGGTCTCAATATGACATGTAAATCCCAGAGGTGGGTGTAAGAGGGGGAGAGAGAGAATGTAGAGAGCTACTGAAGAGTGAAGAGAAGCAATGCGAGGCAGAGTAGTTGTCATGCATTCTTCTCATCTGTTTTTAATAAAAACCCTTTATCCTCCGAGATTCACTGCACCAGTAATCACCTTTCCTCACCTCCTCTGCCTTCACTTTTCCTCTCCATCTCTCAACCTTCACACTGCTGTAATTTCATATTTAACTCTAAACAGTAAAAATGCATTAAAGTGATGGTTCATAAATGCAGAGCCAAGCTCTTCAGCGTTGTTTATTATGGAGCTGTTGCCTTAAAGCACTCAATATTTTTGCAGTCTTTGCTGGTTGGCGAAAAAAAAAAGAAACACAAATATAACTTTCAGCCTTTTCTTCAGTTTGTCAAATAACATATGCCAACTGACATTTTCACTGAATATGTAATCATTTTACCATCAAGCTGGACAAAAAGTTGCCCTCTTTGTGTTTTACACTGAACAACTTAACAGTAACGGCAGTCTGGTGAGGAAGGAGTGGCTAGCAGGTGTAGCCAGTCTAGTCAGTTAAATAGAACAAAAGGCCTTTATTGGGTCTGTTAACACAACAAGACCATACCAGCCAGGTCTCCACGGCTCTACTCTGTCTGTACATACATGTGCGGGGTTAGGTAGTCGTTACAATGGTATGGTTTCTCTCGGAACAGCTACACAGCTGCCGCTGCATTCACACACACTAGGAGTCTCCCCAGCTACTACAATAGCAGGCCAACACCCCCTAGTGGTGCTTTACCACAATAATAAGGGTTGTTACAGACTGCAGTTTCTTCTGTTTGCCTGCTTGTTGTATGTCCTGTGTGATCCCATTCCTCTTATCAGTTCTGTTTACATTTACAGTATTTTGCTGGATTACCAACAAATTCAACTTCTTGAAATGTAAATTTGTAATTTTGGTTGAAATAAATGTACTTGTTTTACTTAAATTTCAATTTAATTGAAAATATAAGATAGATTCTATAGACTTCAGCTTTTTAATCTTTCTGCTGATGTGTTCAGATTTCTTAGGGAGTTACAATAACATGCACCTGCAATGCTCCTCTCCCTAACCCTAACCCCCTAACCCTAATTCCAGAGTACCAGCCTGCGGCTAACTGCACCTTGCAACACACCTGCAGCAGAGTCTTGTTGTTTTAGACTCTCTCTTCTTCTTCCTCCTGTCTGCTCTGTCACTCTCTCTCCACTCTCTTGCCATCTCTCCTGTGGTATGAAAACTTTATTGGATGCTGGCGCAATCCTTGAGGGGAAACACTTTAAATGTCTGTGCAATTATACTTCTAATAATGGCTTCACACACATACTGTGACATGCATGCAGCTGGGAACTGACAGTGACACAAAGGAAGTGGAAGTTACTCTGTCACTCTGTAAGGCTATTAATCTCTGTCACCTGAAGCTGTGCACGTGTGTGCAAATGTGTGAGAATAGAAGCAAGCAGAGTGTGCACATCCATCTTGACCTAGACGATCGGCAGCTTGCCAAAGGTGCCGACTGATTTAGTCAGCACATCACCTTAGATTAAATTCCACATGTTGTTTTGGGAAGACAATATACACCCACAAGCTACTTCATTAGGTACACTTATTCAACTGCTTGTTAACTCAAACATATAATCATCCAAGGCAGACAGGGTCAAGATGACCTGCTGAAAATTGAAAACCAAGCATCACATTGAGGAAGAACAGATGACTGAAGTGAATTTGAAGGTGGCATGATTGTTGCTGCCAGACAGGCTGATCTGGGTATTTTAGAAACTGCTGATTGACGATGATTGTCCTACACAAAATTCTCTGGGGTTTACTGAGAATGGCATAATGTTGTTGATGCCAGAGGTCAGAGGAGAGCTTCAAGCTGATAGGACAGTAACTCAAACAATGGGCTGGTCCGGACTGGCCTAATTTGAGAAACATGAAACACGTTGTGTACCTTCATGTTGCGCGGGAGGGTCAGCCGGACAGTTACTGGATTCAGGATGGCTTACACAGAAAAGGGTCCAAGGAACCGGGAAGCTAGCTTCTTGGACTCGGTCCACAGAGTGATGTTCCTAGAGGAAAGCCATACCTGCTGGCCCACCCCATAGGCCGGTGTAGGGACGCGGCGGCGGTCAGCCAGTCTCTTATTGTGTGCGTTCGTACGCAGTAGGGCCGCTCGAGTCGCCCGCCAGATCCGTCGACAGCACCTCATGTGATGTTGGACGGAAGGCACGGCCACCCTCCGTGATGGAGAGGAGTGGGGGGTTGATACCCAAGGGATGCTTCGAAGGGAGAGACACCTATAGCGGCCGATGTGCTGGAGTTATGGGCGTATTCGGCCCATGCCAACTGCTCACTTCATGATGACTGGTTGGAGGAAACAACGCAGCGCAGCATGGCCTCCAGCTCCTGGTTCGCTTGCTCTGTTTGCCCATTAGTCTGCGGGTGGAAACCAGAAGACAGGCTGGCCTGGACCCCCAGCTCGGCACAAAACATCTTCCACACCTGAGAGGTGAACTGGGGCCCACGGTCAGAAACGATGTCCAGAGGAATGCTGTGAAGGTGAAAAACATGCTGGGTTAGGAGCTGGGCAGTCTCTAGAGCGGTGGGAAGTTTGGTAAGGGCAACTAAATGGGAAGCCTTAGAGAAACGGTCAATGATGGTGAGTATAACAGGTTTACCAGAGGATGGAGGGAGACCAGTGATGAAGTCCAGAGCGATGTGCGACCACGGCCGGCTGGGGACAGGCAGTGGTCTAAGGAGTTCCCATGGAGGTGAGTTGGACATTTTATTTCGAGCGCACACAGGACATGCGGCCACATACTCCCGGACGTCCTGAGAGAGAGAAGGCCACCAAAACAACCTTTGTAAAAAGGTGACAGTTCGATTCCTACCTGGATGGCAGGTAGACCACGCGGTGTGTGCCCAGTGGATAACTTTACCCCCGACCGCCGAGGGAACATACAATCTACCTTCCGGACCGGTTCTGGGGTCGGGCTCTTGTTGCTGGGCATCTCGGACCCTTTCTATCTCCTAGGTGAGGGTCCCCACAATGCACGAGGCCAGCAGAATGGGCCTCTCCTTCTCCTCAGGGTCTGTGTCTGGCGCGAACTGGCGTGGCAAGGCATCAGGTTTCGTGTTCCGGGACCCGGGCCTGTAGGTAATGGTTAGGCAAAACCGTGCAAAAAACAATGCCCACCTGGCCTGTCGGGCGTTCAGGCGCTTAGCCGCTTGGGGGTAGGCAAGGTTCTTGAGGTCTGTCCAAACGACAACAAGATGTTCGCTCCCCTCCAGCTAGTGCCGCCACTCCTCCAGCGCCAACTTGATGGCAAGAAGCTCCCGGTCGCCCTCGTCATAATTCATTTCGGCCTGTGAGAGATGACGGGAGAAAAAGGCACAGGGGTGTAATTTACCTTCCTTGCGCTGAGAGAGAATCGCCCCAACTCCCGAATCAGAAGCGTCCACTTCCACCACGAATGGCAGGGTGAGGTCAGCCTGGGCCAGGATGGGGGCTGAGGCGAACAGGCTTTTGAGACGGTCGAATGCTTGTTGAGCTGCTGGAGACCACAGGAATGGCTGTTTGGGTGATGTAAGTTGTGAGGCAGTGCTACCTTACTGAAGTTCCGGATGAAACATCTGTAGAAGTTGGCGAATCCAAGAAAACTTTGCAACTTCTTCCAGGTGCCGGGCACAGGCCACTCCAACACAGCTTTGACCTTAGCCGGGTCCGCTTGCAACCGGCTCTGTTCAATGATGAAACACAGAAAAGAGACAGTTGAGGCATGAAACTCACATTTCTCCGCTTTGCAAAACAGCCGATTCTCCAGCAGACGGCGCAACACCAGTCTCACATGCTTAACATGCTCAGCTCTGGATCTGAAGAAAATCAGAATGTCATCAAGATAAACAAACACAAAGTGGTTCAAAAAGGCTCGTAGGACATCATTTACCAGGGCCTGGAAGACAGCAGGGGCGTTTGTGAGTCCGAACGGCATTACCAGGTACTCGAAGTGACCCAGATGGGTGTTGATGGCTGTCTTCCACTCATCCCCCTCGCAGATGCGGACCAGGTGATAAGCATTGCGGAGATCAAGTTTGGTGAAAAGGGTGGCTCCTTGAAGGAGTTCAACAGCTGAGGCGAGCAGAGGTAGAGGATATTTGTTTTTGTGATTTTATTTAGTCCCCGATAGTCAATGCAGGGGCGTAGGGTCTTATCCTTCTTGTCAACAAAAAAGAAGCCTGCGCCCAAGGGAGAGGTGGAGGGGCGGATGATGCCAGCTGCCAGGGAGTCCGTAATATAGAGCTCCATAGACTCGCGCTCGGGTTTTGAGATACTATAGAGTCGACTAGTGGGCAAGGGGGCGCCCGGGAGCGAATCAATCCCGCAGTCGTACGGACGATGGGGGGGCAGTGATTGGGCCCCGTCTTTGCTAAAGACTTGCCCTAGGTCGTGATATTCGGCGGGCACGGTTGACAAGATGGGGCGAGTGGGCGGCCCCGCAGGATCGTCAGACATGCAAACCGGCACCGCAGAGCGTAAACACTGCTCATGGCAACGGGTGCTCCACCCCATGATACATCCCTTGGCCCAATCAATCTGTGGATTGTGTCACTGGAGACAGGGGAATCCCAAAACTAAAGGTGTGTCAGGTGCCTTGAAGAGAAACAGGGACATCTGCTCAGTGTGATTGCCGGAGAGAGTGAGTGTGATTTCTTGGGTGCGGTGAGTGACAGCGGCTAAAGGACTGCCATTAAGTGCTGACACTTGGAGCGCTTCAGGGAGAGGAACAACAGGCAAACCCATTTTGTGGGCCAAAGCCTCATCCAAAAAACTTTGTTCAGCTCCCGAGTCTATTAGTGCGTCACAAGAATGGGTGCGGGAAAGAAACAGTAATTTAGCTGGGCAGCTGAGGTGGAGGAATGTATTAACCGGCGGACCCGTCAGTATCCCTACCTTTACTGAGTCTTTTAACCGTGAAGGACAGGCGTCCGGGAAATGCCACTTCTTCCTGCACCCAAAACACTCACCCACCAGTTGTCTTCTCCTCTGGGTGAATTTAGTCCGTCCCAGCTCCATGGGTTGCTCCTCATCCGCAGGTGAGTCCGGTTCCTCCTCTCTCCACTCGAGAGACGAGAGTCCAGTCGGAACTCCTACGTCCCCTACTGACCAATCCAGCGGGCTCCTTCTCTCCAACCTTCTGCTCCGTATCACTTCCTCCTACAAACGAGTGACGACAACAGGTGAGAAGGCTAGCTGGCTAAAGCTATGTTACGAGTAACAAACACTCTTTACTACTGAGCTTCCAGTACAATCCAGCGTCAACTGCTGTCAGGACACACAGTTAAATACCTCGGCCCAAAACCAAGAATGATTAGTGACAGCTGGGTGGCAAATTAGGTGCAGGTGTGTCGGCCGCTGGGTGGAGACAATAAGGGTCGGGAGGAGGAGAGAGAGAGACACACACACACATATAGACAGGTCGTCCGGGGAGGACCGTCCGACCATGAGACTAAATGCATAAGACATTTAAACTCAAAGCAGATAGGCTACAGCAGCAGCAGAAGACCACATCAGGTGCCACTTCTGTCAGCTAACAGCAGGAAACTAAGGCTACAATTCCCATAATTCCCATGGGCTCACGAAAATTGGACAATAAAAGATTGGAAAAATGTGGCTGGCTCTAAAAGTCTTGTTCAAAAGCATTAGCAAACTCTTCCCACATCCAATTTCATTTCAGCCACCGCCAGAGCCCCACTGTGCTTGGACTGCCAGTACCTGTCAGCTGTCTCCAGAGTCCCACAGGTTAATTAATCCCAGGACTCCTTCTTCAGCTTGATGGCTCACTCCACCTCCAGTGTCCATGTTGTTGAAGTGCAGGCCTGTCCAGCACAATACCCTGTTATCTGATCCAACTCACAGTTAGGTCATGACAGCTCAGCTCCTGAACACAAAGCCAAAAATTGACCTGCGACCTAGGGTAGCCTGGTGCAACTTATGGTTGAACATGGTGTTAGTTATAGACAAACCGTGGTTAACCCTTTTCTCCACTGGGAAAAACCCCAATGTACATGCAGCGAGCAGGGTGCCTGTATGTTGGGGATACGCAGTTCTGCAAGTTTAACAGAGTCCCTTTTGCAGAAGACTGGTTCCAGAGCACAGTGTTAAGGTGAGTCAGTATTTGCAGTCAGTATCTGTCTGTCTGTCTTTACAGTTTTCAAATGCACTAGCTCAGCCTCTTCATATTCTCATCATTGATTCCCTGTTCAGTGCGCTGTTTAAAGCCACGAGGCACCATAATCACATTCTGATGTACGTGGAGCAGAAGCAGGATTCTAAAAATGAGTATGTGACTGTTGCAGCATCTTTGAAGCAGCGTTAATGAATGTCCAGATTTCATCTCCCACACTAAAGAAGCTCGAATATACTGGCTGCCTCTTCAGAAAGCTGTGAAAAAAAACTCTCTTCAAAGCTTGTCCACTTAAACGCTGTTTGTGTGTTTCTGTGTTTGTGTTCATTTGAGAAATTTACACCTCCACAGCCAAAAGAAAACACATTGCATTGTGGAAACCAGCGTGGAATTTACATATTAGGTGTTATCCAGTTCCTTTAACTGAGCTGAGCATTTTTATGTCGCGGTAATTATACTATCATTAACAAGATACTTCTCCCTGATCCATACAGATTTTTCAACTTCTGGCCTTGAAAAGAATAAGCCATCAAGGAAGTGCCAAAAATGCAGTTCCTCAAATGGTTTCTTAAAGCTGGCATTAGGGCAGAAAAAGACTGGTTTACACTTTGGTAGTTATGTGTCATGACTGAAGCAGAACTCAGATGTAGAACACAGAGAAGAATCTGCCTAAATTAAGCTGGAAGTTTATCCGAGGGAAGAGAACTGGGAGCAAGAGGGTTTTTTTTTATGAGTGTGAGCTGATCTGACCAAACCGGTAAAGACTGGTGATGCAGGGAGTAGAGGGGACCTCAGTGTGGGCAGGAGTGGATCAGGGTCTGGGGCTGGGCAGGCAGAACTGGAAGATCAAAATGGTAAACCGGTGGTATTCTGGAACAAGAATAACATAAACTAGAAAGCGAAAATTTCTGAAGAAATTTTAAGTGTGCCTATGCCGCTGCTAATCAGTGTAGTTTGCCATTCAAATGGCTACAGAGAGCAAAACTCAGCAGAGCAGCCATTCTCCACCATGAACTATGGTAAAACCAAACACCACTCGCGCCTCACAGATGACAGCTTACAGTTTTGTGTAAAGCTGGGGTGACTTCGTACAGCCCCGATTTGCAGACGCTGTGCGCAGAGGTTCATAAGCAGACCCGACAATATTTGCATGAACACACTTTGAAGCATTACGTTATGGACCACTTTTCACACATAATTGCTGTACCCACACAGCTGGCTGTAGCTTTTCATCTTACAGCCCGACACATACCCAAAAAAACAAAAACAAAACAAACAAAAAAAAAAACGGAAGAGAGAGCACAGACTTTACGCCTGAGAGGCGTGATTGCAGATGCCGCTGAGGTGGGTCCACCTCCCCTGCAGCGGCACTGCAGACCACGCCCTGCCACACACATCAAACACGTAAAATAAATATTTATGCACTTTTGCATTCACTTTTTGTTTTTTGTTATTTTTACACAGTGTTCTGAATAAATCCAGCTTTGTGTCTTCTTCCATTCTACCTGAAGTACGGGACAAACTGTGTTCCTTTTCAGCTCAATACGAAACGTGTAATATTTTCTCTGAATGCGGGACGATTCCGTTTGCATGGGGCGGTTGGCAACCCAATAACTAACCTTATGAATACAATAAAGTTCACCATCAGTAACACAGCACCCACCCAGCTGTACGACTTATTGGTCATGTCCAAATTCATGGGCTGCATCCTCCTGAGGCCACATTTGTAGACCGATTACGTCACAGCAACGCGCCGAAGGCTGTTCAAATTCGTAGACTACTCCGAATGCAGCCGACAAATGCGTCCTCCTTTTCCCCGAATTTGAAGGATTGGTCGGGTGTGTCCTTCGTGGCCCAACATATCCCAGAACTCATAGCACGGCCCAGCCAAATCAGAATCAGAAAGGGTTTTATTGCCAAATGTTGGGCAGGTTTACAACATTAGGAAATTGCTGCGGTGCTTCAGTGCAGACATATTGTCATAAAATATGCTTAAATAGACATGAAAATAAGAATAAGAATTAAAAGTTAAAAATTAAAAGTGCTAAATAGATAGGTATATACATGATATATACACATGAGTGCAGGTGGTGATCAGTGCCAAACATGGAATGATGCAGTCAACACAGCGTACGGTCATGTGTTAGTGGTGGGAACAGTCATAAGGTTATTGTTCATGTGTCCAACAGCAGAGGGAAGAAACTGTTCTTATGGCGAGAGGTTCTGGTGCGAATGGACCGGAGCCTCCTGCCTCCAGTTTCAAACTCCAGTTTCCAGCAATGGCGGCTGCTACTAAGTTTTTAAATTACTCTTACTAATATTTCTGGGTCACAAAATAAACTTTTAACATATTTTCAGGCGAGAAAGTAGCTGTGTAAACATCAAATATCTGCTCGGTTTATCAAGATATCGCATATTTGCCAAAGTGCTTCGATGTTTTCGGAGACGTCTGCTACCCACCAGCTCGACAGCTAGCCGGGAGCTCGAGGGTTACTGATGCGGCCGAGAACGGCACAACTCCCGGCACATCATTTTCAGATCATCGCGGACTTTTGCTACTCGGGTTAAATGTAATATATAATTCACTTAGACAACCTACAGATGTTATTGTTGGGCTTTTTTCAGTGTTTTGTTTGCTCGTGAGTAAATCGGTTTGGCTGAGATTAAAGCTATTAGATTAGATTAGATAAAATAAAACTTTATTAATCCCCCTCCTCCTTGGTTTTTCCACAGCTGACTAAACGTCAAACAGAAACCTGATTAAACATAAGTATGAGACAGTCGAGAATTTACGCCAGTGTCCTGTTATATTTTAGATAGCAAGGAGCAGACGGCTGAGTTTATTAAACTCCACCGAGACAGCGGCGACGCTAATCTGAAGGCTAGACCGTCCAATTTCACGGCCGTTTACTTCCGGCCTACCCGACCTCCTCAGGAGGATGCAGCCCATGAATTTGGACACGACCAGTGTAACTGATTGTAAAAAGTCAGCACAACGAAAATATACATAACATCTTACCTGACATTCAGTTCACCGGACACTCGTACCGGTGGCGTGAGGGTGAGGGGGGTGAAACCAGACAGAGAACCGCTGCCCTCCATTGTAGCTCCGCGTTAGCCACCACCAAACAACCGAGTTATTTTTTCCACATCGAACAGCATCTGGACAATCCACCACCTTTCACTGTTCTTACTGTTACTAAAATGAATAAATGAATCACCAGCCCATATAAATGAAAAATAAATCCAGCAGCCAACCAAGAGTCATTAAGAAAGACTAGGGGGTGGAACGAGAGCGTGAGCCGGCCTATGTGTGAGCCAGCCCGGCCTGGGTGTCACACAAGCCGCGCTAGCCAGCTAGCCGGCTAGCTGCCATGCGGCGCTAGCTGTAACATCGTGAGAGATATGGGACTTCTTGATAAAATATGGGACTCCTTGATAAAACGAGCAGATATTTGAAGTTTACACACCTACATTCTCGCCTGAAAACCGGTCGATCAGCGGCCGCCTCGCATGTTTCTTTCCCCACATACGAGGGGAAAGAGACACATACCGGTGGCTAGCTAGCTCCGCGTTAGCCACCACCAAACAACTCAGTTAGTTTTTCCTCATCGACCAGCATCATTGGCCCATATAAACGAAAAATAAGTCCAGCTAAGACAAAGACTGTTTGCGGAGCGATCGGGGATGAAAGGAGTTAGAGACGCCAAGCCTGGGTGCTTTTGAGTGAAGCGGCGCTAGCCGGCTAGCTAGCCGCGCTAGCTAGCCAACATCGTGAAAAATCTGTTGCCAATATGGGATGTTTTGACAAAACGAGCAGATATTTGACGTTTACACACCTACATTCTCGCCTGAAAATATCTTAAAAGTTTACTTTGTGACCTAGAAACACGAATAAGAGGAATATATTAAACCAAGTGGCAGCCGTCATTGTTTGACTGGGTAGAGGCGTGCTATGAATTTGTAGGATATGCAGTTTCCCACCAAGCATACACCCTTGCCGTTACCGTAACTATTCAATGCTTCGCGCAACCTTAAGAATTCCAATGGTTCCTGAAAGCACCGACGCTGTGCGTGCCGTTGATATTGTCATCATTATGGTAATCCAAATACGGGGACATACCACTAGAGTGAGCCAACACACCACAAATTAAGTTTCACTTACATTTGAAGTTAAGTTTCACTTTGCTAAGTTTCACTTTGCTTCCCATTCATTTCAATGGGCAAAAACTTGCATTAAAATATTCATATTTAAAAAACTATAGAAGTAATAAACACCAAAAGTCATAGCAACTCATTTCAGCTCCAGCCGCACAAAATGATATAACATATGTGAACCTTGTCTCAAAACTGTGGGGCGAGTTACTAATAAATCCGAGCAATAGTAATAAGTGTGCCTTTTGGCATAGGCACACTTAACTAGGTCTACAATCTCAGGGCGTGAAGATATAGATGACTGGTAGAGATGAGTTTCTAACTTTTCACTGCATAGCAAATTCAGGTAGGTGAATTTCTAGATTAGCAGCAACTCTCTTACGTTTCTGCCAGTCCATTTAATTCAGGTTAATTAGGTTGAGGTCTTTCTTCTGACTAAACATTTCCACTTTTGTCTCGTCTGTCCAAAAATCATTATCCCAGAAGTCTTGTGTTTGCTTCCAATGCAACTTGTGCCACTGGCACACTTCCATTTTCTTAATCTAATCCAGTCTCTAATCTCTTGGTCTCTAATCCAAGATTTTTTGTCTCTCAGCAGTCACTACTGTTGGAGCTGCTATCAGTGAGATGCATGCTGGGTCTGCCACAATAGCATGATTCTTTGTACACTCTCGCTCTGTACTGACGCTCCCACACTGTCCAATGCTGATTGGTTAGAACTTCCAAACCGGTTTATTATCACAAAATGCTAACAAGAAGGGTAGACGAGGAATATTTCATTCATTTCCATTAATTTTCCTAATCACTGAGTGTGAAATATTTGAGTATCCACACTCTTTTTCTTATTTTAACTAGACTGTTTCCACAGATACTGTCTACCTGGCAAAATTAGTATTATATTTATTGATTTACTAATTTAGTTTCCTTGTGACTGTATGAATGATAACAATAAGAAGGACTGATGGGAGAAAGTAGGTGATAACATGAGCAGAAGATGATTGTCCAGATTTGAAACCACAGCATCACTTTGTAACAGCCACTATGGTGTGGTGTCCCTTTAAGACACCCAAGTCGAGGGTTGATGGTGTCATCAGTGTGTGCCACTGCTCTCTCTGCTCTCTCTCTCTGTGATGGTGTGGACACGTGCCTTCACGCTCGTGCTTAACGAGGGACGGACTTATGTTTTCTTTTCCAGACCCTTTTTTTTGTTTTGTTTTGCAACGCTTGGGTTGTATGAACGCTGGGCATTTTGTTGTTGAGCCGCAGCCGTTCAGCCGGGCTTTTATATGGTTGCTGAAGAATGCGTATTAAAGAACCACCGTGGATTACTGATACCAGTGTGGGTGTGTATCCTTCCGCCTAGCCTGCTAGGTGTTTTGCCGCCTCTTCTCAACCACACAACACAACCCAACGTTACAACTTCACTTGGGCAGAATGCCTTTTTTTGTTTCTGCACTTGATAAAGATAAAGGAAAACAACCTCCCACTTTGTCTCTGTTCTCCACATTTCTCCTCTATCTGTCTTTTATAATATCGTTCTTGTCACCTGCTTCAATGCGTAACCATATTTTTCCCTTCCTGAGCCCAAATGCTTTCCCTCCCATTCTCCATTGCTCTACCACCTTCTTCCACCTCCCTCAGTGCTTGTCCTCCGTCTTTGTTATTTTGTTTTTCTTTTTTTTTTGGTGGATCATCATTACGCCCTATCCGTCTTTTCCGTTTCTGCTGACCTTCTGCCTCCCTCTTCTTTCCCTCTCCCCACCGTCCTCTCTGTTTGATGAGGAAAATGAGAGGAAAGAAAGAGATTGCACCCTGATGTGAAAGATGCCAAATGTCTGGGTCACTCACACACTGCGAGCCTACCACTGTGTGTGTGCATGTGTGACTGACAGTGTAACAGTGGGGAACTTGAATGAGGGAGTTGAAGTGGTTTTGTTAAATTTTCAGATGCACACAGTATTGTGTGAAAGCAGTGTAGATCACACCTTCTGAGAGATGCCACACAAAAACTGTAAGGCCTAAAAGCAAGAGATCATCTGGATCCAAGACTTAGCTATGTTTTGCATTATGTATCATTGTATTTAAGCTTTAATTATCCATTCCCATTGAGCTCAAACATCAGATTAATTTAAGAACATTAAAACTTACTCACCAAAACACAGACAAGGTAAACCGTAATGATCTCCCCATAACTTTAATGTAACAAGTGTGTGAAGATGATGTTCACATTGTAACTTATTCCAACGATGTGAAGCCAAAAATCTTACTGCTTTTTTTGCCTAATTTAGTCTGTATAGTGGGGGCTACAAATGGCTCAACATCCATAGATCTGAGAGTGTGACTTTGATGTTAACAGACAAAAATAAGAAGAAACAATGCCCAAAATGATTTTATAAATAAACACATACCTGCGACGGAGGTGTCGGATACATAAAAACATTACTTAAGAAAAGAGGGGACCACAGCTGCTGATGAAGCTCAGAGCCCTGTGATACACAACATGTGAAGATTCTGCAAAGTGCCTTAACCTCGTAAGGCCCGAACTCCTCCACAGCATGCATTTTAAATTTCTCGTTGATATTTGGGCTGATTGGGGCCTGATAAATTGAAAAACAAAGAATTAGCAGATTTATTAATTTTTTATACCTAATTTTTGTTCCTAAGAAAAATGAGAGCCACATCTGAGGATATTTATTTAAAATTTCGATAGAACAGTAGCAGCATAATGTAAGTGGATATCAGGCCCTGGTAGAGCAAAATTGAGTATTTTGGTCTAAATAACCCAAAATGTGATGTCCACATATGTGGACGCAGGTCGTAGGAGGTTAAAATACACTGCTCAGTACTAATTTCATGTTTTAAGGGGATTTTAGGTTTATGTCAGAATAAAAGAGGTAAAGGTATGAGAAACAACTGAAAGATGACTGGACCATGCTTTAGTAATAATATGTCAGTGGAAAAAATTACAGACCTAAATAGTAGGGCTGGTTATCGTCACTGATTTCTAGAATCAATTCGATTCCGATTCACAAGGTCCCGAATCGATTCAATCCACGATTCAATTCGATTTGAATCTCAGAAATTTTGCCTCAGACAGTCAGAATTATTATAATTCTGATCACTTATCAGTGCATATCTATATTTTTATATCTATAAAAAGAAACCTGACACTTGTGAGACTTTATCAAATGTGTGAACATCACAGCAGATTCCTTTGTGTCAAAGTAACTGAGGATAAAACATAGAAAAACATGACGGCGGTTTTCCTGGTCTGGGTTTTTATAGCTAACCCGCTGATGCTTTAAAATCAGCGAGCTGTTGGCTTTCAGCCCCGACAGCGTGTCCGTGTCCGCGTACGTGCCGTCGGGTGAGAAAGGCAACAGCTCACTGATTCGGATGCGTTGGGTCTGCGTTTTGTGTTTACGTCTTTGTGCAGAATCCGTGTACCTGCTCTCATTTACTGTTTTATCTGTTTAGTGGTTGTAGAAATTTTGTGAGGTTTAACCTGAGATTCTGGCGTTTGGGCAAAATTCATTTATATTTAAAAATCGCTTCAGGATTTTAATGAATCGATATCACGTTATCCAAGCCAGAATCGATTTTAATCGATAACTCGATAATCAAAACCCAGCCCTACTAAATAGCTGATCTATTAAAGAGTAATACTCAAGGTACTTAAAACTAGAGTTTCTACTGCTGGGTGTCTGTTGTGTAATTGGGTCAACATTAATTTAAAAAGGCCCCACTTCACTCACAACATCAGGAAAACACCCAGTAACTTCAGTATCAGAAGGAACTCACTCTAGCCACTGTACTAAACAGATATGTAATGAAAATGTGTGTATTCATGAAAAAGGATGATTCGACAGCTCGAGATCAAGCCTGGCATTTTTTCCTCGTTTGACTTTCCAGCCACCAGAAGAAATTTCCTTTTTTTTTTTCTCCCCTTCATTTTTTGTATTTCAGCTGTAAAATAAGAGGTGGCAGTGACATTCGCTCAGCTGTAAAAGTGTGGCTGTGATTTTACATCCTCCACTTCAATAATTTGTCTTACTTTACCTTACAAGGTGTTTATTCCTCACCACCACCCGTTAACTTGTCATACTCCTAAGAGACAGAAAGTGGAGACATCTGCCTCACCTCCCTCGCTGCATTTGTTGTGCTGAAAATATTGTTCACATTCCACTGAAAGATTTGCTCTCAGCAGCTTTGTAAATACCCATTACCATAAAAAAGAAACTCTTAGCTTGGCACTTGAATGCCATGTATGAATTTTCAGTCAATATAGCTGCTATAATGCAGAAATCCATCATTTAGTGTGGTTTTCAGTCAGTCTGACCGTTGTGAAGGAAGTTTGGTCGTTTGCTCTACCACCTCCATAGCAAACCCATTGTACTGAGCTAAAAGGTTGAACAGGATGAACAGACTTTGGCCATTTCCCCACGTGTTCAATTCAAAATGAAGTGGGTAACATTTGTGGCTTTTCAACATTGAATTTGGTGGCATTATCAGGTCACTCAACTGACTAAATATCAACAAAAACATTTTTAAATCCAGTTACCTGTAGTGACTGTGTGAACTAGTGCATGTATAATGTGGCTGATATCTCCACCTCTTAAGAAAGTGAGAACAAAAGCACGGAGAAAGTAAAGACAAAGCTTTACAATAGTTCCAGCCTCCTACTTGAAAGTTGCACGTGTTTGTGCTAATGTAAAAACAAGAGTCATTTCAGGTGGTGCAAATATACCACAAACATGATTTGTTATTATGCAAGATGGCAGATATCTCAACCCTGTCACAGTGATGTGGTCACAGAAGAAGCAGAGTACATGTTTAAGTCTGAGTGAATTTTAATCTAACTTAAAAGATGAGCCGTAAGTTTTCTCTTCAACACTTAAATTATGAATTTTATCTAAGAGTCTTTGGATTGATTTATATGTAAAGATTAGAAAAATGTGATGTTTTCTAGCTTCAGAACACCAGTTGCTTTAGCGACTCTCTTCCTCTGCCAACAGTGATCAGCGCGAGCTAACCTTAGTTAGCTTAACTAAAAACCTTTAAACTTTTTTTTTATCACTTTGTCAGCTATAGCCTGGACTGCCTGCAAACATGGGGAACTGGATACTAACTGGAGTGATCCGCTGCTGATATCACTGACTCTATCCCCAGGCTGTGGGGAAGCCAATCAACGACTACATGATACGTTTCCATTGTTGTTGTTTTTTCGTTTTTTCTATCCAGGTATGCTTTTACTTCATTGGCAGTGTTTAATATCAGTGACATGTTCTTATTCCATCCATTTTGACAAGAAATGCGGCTCGAAACCATGATGTCCTCAATACATTTTGACAGCAACAACAAAAGAGTCACATTTGGATTCACTGCTCCACAATACCTGTT
>NC_140532.1:22304-58046 GCF_057382185.1 Mchenga conophoros
GGTGACAAGGGTTATTATTCTAAAATTTTGAAAGGGCCCACACAAGAGCTATTTCTGTGGCATTGGAGAGGCAGTTTGATCCACAGCAGCACCGACAGTCACCATTAAAGCCTCCACTTCCCAAAAATGTGGCCTGATCTCCGGGGATCATTTTATCTATTGAAAGCGCTGTTGATCTCTCCAAACATAAATTGTGTGTTGATATTATACCAACAGGAAATTGGCAACAAATCATTTGTTTAAACGCCTGAACCTAACTTTGTGTTTACTGGACAAGGTCCTCTAGTGGCAAAGGCAGGATGCCAACATTCACTAAGTTAGCAATGCTCTCTTAAAAGATTTCTTTCTCAAACCTTATGAAGATCTGGACACATATAAAAGCAAAAGTTCTCTTCTTCATTTTGCATCAGATAAAACAAAAGATTCTGCGATATTTCTCAGCGATTACGTTGAGCAAATCTGTGGTATTAATCCTGTTAACTCCTAGAATAGGTACGATTTTCTTTACTTCCTATCTCTTTGTTCTACTCCTTTCCACAACACTACGCATTAAAGTGAATTTAATCTACTTATCAGACTCTTGTTCACCTGCTATAATATAAATGCGTCTCAAATGTCCAGTAAAACCTTCTTAATAAGCAGACGGGGGAAACTTGATCTCAAAACTAAGTGAAAGTGTGAGATATGAAATTATCATTGTAAGAGCAGCTTTATCAGAGTCAAATCATGGCTACACTTCAGGTTTCAAAGGGCGAGTGACGTCGACGACACACTAAAATGCTTGTTGTAAAGTGTGACAGCTGCCTCACCACCACACAAAGCATCTATAATGTATTTCAAGATGTTTGTCTTTCTTTCTTTGTGGAGATTAGAAATAAGCGATGCACGAGCAAATCCACATCAGGACTGTTGAAATATGTTTTGCACTCAGTTAGTATTGTATGTGTGGATGTTTTTAAACCAGAAAACTGTGCTGCAGTTGTTTTTGTAGTTTGCTCTCGTGTTAGCGTCTATGTTTAACACTATGTAAATTTCATCTGATCGGCGAAGATATGCTCTCGTTTCCTCTTTGCTAATTGTTAGGTCACATTTGTTGAGCTCAGTTTGATGATTATGTTTCTCCCAATACAGAACATCTTTATTGTTTGACTTTTGAAAATCATATAAAGCTCACATTCTCAAAACAGGCCTGTGAATGAGTGTTTCCAGGTCAGTACTTCCAAGACAAAAAGTCACCAGCACATCTAAATCTGAACAAACACACCGAGTCCTGTTCACAGATACAGAATTTCACATAAACAAACAAATAATAAATAAATTAAATAATATCAGCACAATACTATCAGTGCTGGGATAACTTACATTTTTGAGTGAATAAAAAGTAACAACATGCTCCGTAACTCCAAAACCTACACAATGTATCGAATGTGCGACTGTGACGCTGATGCAGCTCGTTTTAGCGCCGCACAGCAAAGATGAAGAATATCTTTATGTGAGCGCTGGAATGTGATAACAGGAGGCTTTCCTCACAAATACAAAAGTCTAAGGCGCTTGGAAAGAAAAGCGTCTGTACTTCTTTAAGTTGCTTGAAGTCCAGACGCTTTTCTTTCCAAGCGCCTTAGACTACGATGACCTGGATGACTGAGAACCTTCACAGACACAAATACAAAAGCAATGAGGAAAAAAATCTAAAGTGTTTCAAAATAAATATACAGTTTTTAAATTTTTTTTAAGCATTTCTTATTTTTCATTTGCAATGAGCTTTTTTCCCATTAAATTCAAAATGAGTATAAAATAGATTTATAGATTTATGTATAAACACACCATAAATATTTTTACTTCAATCAATGAAATCTAAATACCTTTTACATATTATATTATTACCTTTTAATGAGAAAGCATCCAAAGAAATATCAGTAGTGTTAAAAGCAGCTGTACATAAGGACACATGTGGGATGGTTATGAATATTCTTTTTTATTTGTGACGTTATGAATGGCAATAAGTACAGTCCATGTGAATCTGTCATGATCCTGGGTCTTTTGACCCAGCGTTTTAAGTTTGAGTTTATTTTGTTCATTAGGTTATCTAAGTTCATTTGGTTATTAGACTCCTTGTGTTTTCTTCCCCTGTATTTAGTTTCCCTCACCCTTCGTGTTTCATGCTGCGTGTCTTATGTTATCAAGTTTGTATTATCATGTCTGTCTCATGTTTCCTGTTTTATTTTGAAGGAGTCGTGTGTTCTTTGTTCATTGTATTTAGTTTCACTTCCTTGTCCTGTCATTAGGCTCATGTCAGTCAGCTGTTCCTCCGTGTGTTCCCACTTCCCCTAATCACCTCCTGTGTATTTAAGTCCTCTGTTTTCAGTGTGTGATGTCAGGTCGTCTGTTGTCCACGCCATGTTTCCCATGCTTCCAAGTTCCTTGTCTAGGTTTTTCTTATTGTTTGTTTAGATTTCCCAGTTTAGGTTTGTGTTAATTTTGCTTCAGGTTGCCTTGCCCTTTGTTTGTACCTTTTTTTTACCAGCCATATTAAACGGCTCGCTTTTTGTTAACATTCAAGTTTTGTTCCTTGGAGTCTGCATTTTGGGTCCTTTTTTCAATTCATACAGTCTGCCCTCGCCAGACTGTGACAGAATCTCTGTCTGTGGTGGGACTAAGGAAATAAACTTGTGCAGAGCAGTGCGCTGACTCCGCCCCTTTTCTTTCCATATAGTTTCAGGTTTGCTCAGCTGTGAGGAGAGCAGGCAGCTGCACAGCGCTAATCCTAACAGAACACAAGTGTTCTGTTTCTGTTGCTGAGCGGCAAACCATGTGTCAAAAGTGTCGAGTCACCTGTTTATATGTTTTGAACAGTAATGTTCTGTCATCTTGGTTTCTAATTAGTTTGTCTTTAGTCGGTGCAGATGACAGAAGCCACAGCTGAGGTTAGCGAGGGCATCTCCACCTGCTGCTTCCTCAGAGAGATGGTACTCGCAGATACCGATTAGCGCATACTCCTTCAATTTAAAAAGAATAAATAAATAAATGTATAAAATAATATTTGTATTATGTATGTTATTATTTATTTATTCAATTGTTTTTTTTAATCACCAGAAAGTGAAAAAAGGGCTTAAAAAATGGTGAGATGACACGTTACCATGGCAATATAATTTTACAGTACACCTATGAGTACCTCACTGTTGATACAAGAGCATCTCATGTCTATCTTTTTGCTGAAAATACTTTTTTAAATTAGCAAATTAAAAAGCAAATCAGTCATTGTGTGAAAAATGACAGAGGTAGAGAAAGCACCTAAAGCTAACATTTACAGGAATCCAAGCTTATGTGGTTTCGATGGCAGAGAAAGACACAGTAGTATCATATCATTGTGATACTGAAAATGACAGTAACAGGGTCAATAATAGATTCTCTGCTGACCTTTACCTGACTGAAAGCTGCTTCTCTTTCAGGGAATTACACACTCGCAGAGCGTCTTACGATAGACGCAGCTCAGTTAATACCATCGAAATACACCCGACCAACACATTAGTCAATTAGCTAATCAAAAGCGAAGGCAAAGTGCACGACTGCAGTGAGCGTAATCCCTGCTGCAAAGGTACAAATTAAGTTTCACGTCTATAGTGAGAGAGCGTTATGAATAAAAAGTTCCACTCCTCCCTCATATATCACCTTTTCAGAAACATCTCTGACAGAAGAAAACTACAAGCAAGAGCAGCAGAGAAGCTCCAGCAGGAGACCAGCAAGACTGGTTTCAATCAAAACAAAGCTACAAGCCCAGCATTGCTATGATCTATTGTTAACAGAGACGGTGGCATCTGGGGATAGAAGGGCCGTCCGCCGAGACCATCTACGCAGTGAGAAAAAGACCTTTTCTTTTAAAAGCATCTCCAAAACATCAAGGCGCAAACGTGCCGTCGGGCACACGATGACTGTTCATACACAGCCAATGAGTCATTTAAAACTGAATCAGTCAGGCTTAGTTTTGCCCGAGATCGAGCGAGCTGAAACGTAAAAAAGGGCACAGATGAGTAGTTGCTCACAGAAATCAGCAGCTCATTGAAATAAGGTAGTTTCCTCTTACCTGCAGTCATCTCCCGAGGCTTCCCCCTGATATGCACCTCACTGGTAGGATCCCAGTCCTAGAGGATACGATAAGTATGCTCAATGACATGTCAGAGATCTCACATTTGTACAGTGTGCAGGGATTATGCAGATTCTGAACGGTTTGACCAGATTGGAAATTCCTGTTACTAACAGTCATAAAATACACTGACGCACACTTTCCAGCGTCGCGTTTAACAGAGTTATCGTTACAGTTTAACTGACTGTGATTTCTTATGACAAAATCACAGCGCAGCATAAAACCGATGTAAAGCGAGCACTCAGGGCGGGTTAATAGTCACTCTGCTACTCTTTTTTCCAGGCCTTATCACTCATCGCAATGCCTTGGATGAGAAAAGCGGATTATTCCGCAAAGGAGCCAATTGACTTTATGCTAAGTCTCCTTCCTATCAGGTGTAATCTCCTGCTTTGCCCACAGAGATCATTTTATGTGCGTGATGCAGCGAAGCCCGAGGGCCTTTCACCACGGCGGGTCAGAGAGCTAGCTTCACTTCCGAAAGGTAATGCCCCACTCCTCCCTCCCTCCCGAGGTCCCGGAGGGCTTCATTTAATAGCCAGACGAGGTTGAATTCACCTGGAGGGGAAACCGCAAGGAGTGGGAGAGGATGATAGAAGCCAGTGAAACGCGAAGTTGTCACAACACATATTTTCTTTTTTCAAACAGAATGAACGCACTGGGAAAACAAAGCAGGTGAAAAGGAGCCAGGTTTCAATTAGATCCCTCAATCTTCCCTTATCCAGTCCTGTCTCTGAAACCCGAGCTCCCAGCCGGGCACATCAGTTACTCACTTCCTGTTAAACAAATGTAAGACAACGACAGCAGGAAACTATTCAGCTGAACCCGACTCGACTGCCTCTTTTCTGTAACTCTGATGGCATCTGATATTATTTATTAACCTTGTCGAATAACAAATCGTGCAGCTCTGAGCAGAAGCTTTGAAAGTCTGTCATCATGTCACCGCGCTTTCTCCTCTGTGTTCTTCCCTATAGGTCCATGCCAGTGTGCGCTGAAAACGCTCTGCACCATGTCCTGAAATGACAGCAGCTGCTGGGACAGGCCACACTGAGAGCAACCGAATGCTTCAGTGTGGAAAGGGGAATCTCCCACTCTGAACAATGCTCATTCACTCGTTAGTTCTATTCAAACAGCCCTCGCAGGGCCTCTTTCTGAAGGAGGAGATAAAAACAGCTGCATTTTATCAGGGTATTAGAAAGTTACTCTTTTGTCCGCGTACCTATTTGTGCATGTGCGTGTCTTACACAATGCTAACAGTTCATCCAGGTGGTTGACAACAAAGATGCAAGTGGTGCAGGTAAAATCCCAGACCTATTCTGATTCTCTAATCTCTCTATTCTGACACACACTTTGATTTGTGAGTCAGACCAAAGCCTGAGTAAACAGCACATTGCGTAGCCACCCAAGTAAAGACCGAGAGCAACTTTCAGCCCACGTTTGTTCAGGGAGGTTCACCTATCTTTTCAACCTCAGGTTAATTGGAGGAACAAACTCAGTTGATTGGCAGACTTCAGTGTCTTCCCCAATCCCCTTTGTGAAACGGTTCATTCGGGACTCCGTTAGGAATTCAGCCTCTCTATTTGCCGTTCACTAGCATGACTAAACAGATGTTTCTGCACAGAGGTGAGGACGCAGAGAAGCATAAATAAGTGAAAACACACAATTACAGTGCTGACAGAGATGATCCAGCTCATCAAAGATTGAATAAACATTAAGAGAACATAAGAGATTACAGAGGAGAAAGGAAAGATAAGAGAAGGAGAGAAAGGAGGCAGTTTGTAAGAGGTGCATTCAGGTAACAGGACAAAACCACAGATTCCTCTCGTTTTTCATGTTGAGACAGAAAGGGAAGCTTTGACTCGGTTGGCTGTTTTATGAATTTGATGAAGCATTATATTGTGCTTTATGTAGAAGAAACCTGTTTTATCTACTTTGTTCATCTTTTGACAAGACTGCTTGCAAAAGCACACGGATGGGAGGCACAGTGGTTAGCGCCATCGGCCAAAGTAAGTCTTGGGTTTCGATCCGCCGAACGGCCGAGGCTTTTGCATGTTCACCCGGTGCTCGTGTCGGTTTTCTCTGGGTACTCTGACTTCCTCAGTCAGAAGACGTGCATATTGTGATAGCTGCTGAATATAAATTGGCAGCGGGTGTGAATGGTTGTCAGTCGTGCTGGTGACAGACTGGTTACCCTGTGACAGCTGGTACAGGCTCCAGCCGAGCCACAGCCCTGAATTAGACAAGTGGTCCAGATGAGCTTAACAACAACAATAATATTAATTGTTAGAATTTACTCTAATGCAAGTGATGGAATAAATCTTTTTAAATCAACCCATCCATCCATTCCCCTCTGCTTATCCTTATCAGGGAGGCTGGAACCTATCCTAGCAACCATGAGTGGAGAGGCGGGGTCCACCCTGGACAGGTCACAGCCTGATGCAGGGCGAGCACAGAGACACAGAGTCTCTGTGAGGCAACAGTGCTAATCACCGCGTCAACGTGCTGCCCTTTTTAAAATACATAAAACAAAAAATTAAACCGTCCAGAAACTGTTTCAAGCCGGACTGTTACCAAACATTATCGTAACCAAAATTAGCAAAAAACTTTATTATTTGGTCCGGAAATTATTCATAATCATGAACATCAAGCTAATAATGTTATGATTGAGAAAATGTTTTTTCCAGGTTATTATAGTTGTTTTTGTGATAGCTATCACACTCTGAGTGTAAGAACTGCAAGCATGAATTTAGTATACGTCCCTATTATTACACAAGTGTGCAGGATCGACAGAACTGTGCAGACATGTAACATCTTCTTATATATGTGTGCGTCTGAAATAAATCCTCTTTGGCCAGGTCAGTTTATGCACACTTGCATCTTACCTATACTATTGTTCACTTAATTAATCCTGATATAGTCCAGCTATGGGTCCAGTTAAGATTACATTAGGTCCATAGAACTAGGTAGAGAAGAACCTATCTATTCTTCAAGAATCAGCTAAATGCACCCGGTGCACACGTGGACCCCAACCGGTCGCAGCAGATGGCCCCGCCCCTCCCTGAGCCTGGTTCTGCTGGAGGTTTCTTCCTGTTAAAAGAGTTTTTCCTTCCCACTGTCACCAAGTGCTTGCTCATAGGGGCTTGTCTGCTTCTTGGGGATGTCTCCCTGTTATTGTTTGGTTTTCACCTTATAATATTAAAGTGTCTTGAGGCAGCTGTTGTTATATGATGTGACATAAATAAAGTGAATTGAATGGAAGTCATATGTAAAACTGTTGCTCACGCAGGAGGAGATGTTGTGCACAGAGCTAACTGGTTGCAGAGACGCCTCACTCTGCCTAAAATAATCAGGTGGAGGCAGAAAAGTTGTTCCTAAGAAAATCCGCCACAGTCAAAGTTTGGCCTGTGGCAGATTGGCGCCCTGTCAGTCAAAGTTAGTTACACAAACTTAATCTAAGCACCAGGTTTTATTTGAGTGCACAAGATAGAAAACAGTGTTTTCAAAACACGGCTTTATGGGTACTGTGATGAAAACACAGTGTGAGACAGGTGAAATGGATGAGACTCAACAGTAACAATCAACCCCCTCTCCCAGTGTGTACTATAAGGCTTCCTCCTGTATCTCTCCACTATGCAAATGTTTTCCTTTGTTATTGGTACTGCCACACACCAACCGCTGCAACATCAGCCACGGGCAGGTAGAGGTGATGGCACAAACTCAAGGGCATCAGCCAGGAGACCCTGTTCTTTATTTTCCCCCCACATGGTGAGCTGTTTTGTTTTTCAGTTGCTTTTGAACTTCCACTTTCACTGACTGCTTCAGTTTAACGATTAATGACTACCGAGGTAAAATATCACGGTTTGGGTTCCAAAATATGCACCTGCTCGCTGAAAAATGTTGAGCTGTAATACATTATTGAGTGATGACAAAGCACGCCTTGTGCATAAATAAGCCGCATCAGTGGTTTTGACAAAACCGATGCCTCGTGGATCAGAGTGGGATCATCTCATCTGAGGTTTGGGTTACTTAGTTTGTTGCTTTCAGCTGTTCATAGAAGTCTTTCTTCTGCGTTTATAGAAACTTTTAAAAAGTGTTTCACACATTTACACATATGACAGTATTTTTAAGAAATTAACACAACATAAAGATTTGTGATGGATTTGCCAAATGCATTTCTTCAGAGTTCTTAATCTGTTTTATTCATAAAACCCGATGTGTTATTGAACAGGAAATGAGAGCGTCACCAGCCTTCAGTTAATCAAAGGAGAGGGAGAGAGGATTAGAAACACTGGAGTCAATTTCCAATTTTCTATCTTAATGAACGCACCCCAGGAGAAATGACAAACACGTGACTGTGACATGTCCAAATAACCTAAATGACATGAAAGAAGTCATCTCCATTAAAGACCTGCACAGAGAAATGTACACATACTCAAAGATCCTTATAAAAATGCATGTGGGCACACATACATGTATCCCCACACACACATGGATATGACCAACAGTGGTGAACAGCTGCATGCTTGGTCTGGAGTGAGACCAGCCACCTCTTGGCCACAAAGGGCTGCTTGTGCCCTCAGCTTGCTAGAAACATAAAACACAAGAGATAAGACCAGACACTGTTTGCCAGAACCAGCGGACCTCCCCAAACAGGAACTGCAAGTGCAAGTGTTTAATGCACACACACAGACACACACAGAGGACAGCGTACACATGCAAGTACACCGCATGCTCAATCACACTATAAAGATGACTTGCTTATTTGTTAAAGACCACCTCTGCTGACCTACTAGCACACATTGCTAAGATCATCTGATCACCTAACAGTACCAAACAGCATCAAAGCATCAATAAGCCCATTACACGTCCCAAATGTGACAGGTGATTTAAAGTCTTATTTTATTTGCAGCTTCAGGTACCTGCTGAGCCTGTTTGGAATATTTTTGCTGATTGTTAATAACGTTACGCATCCCTGAGGTGGTTTAAGAGATCTTTCATTATCGTTCTCATTTCTTTTATAATGCGATTCTTTTTCTCAGTTCACGATATTTACTAAAAATGAAAGTCAAACTATGAACATATTCCACATTCTTTAGAAAAAAAGAATTCATAATAAATTAGGAAATAAAGCACATCTCTACTCAACACAATAAACACCGTGGTTTAGTTGCTCGGGCGCCGGAATCAAAAATAAAAGAGTGAGCTGGCTTTTTGACTTTGTTAGATATTAGCATACATTAGCATGTGTGTTGTAACTACCAGCCGTGGTTGTGTAATAGTCACACAAGCTCACAGTTCTGTAAAACGGAGTGATAAACAAGCATCGAAATAAACTGTAAGATGATTTTCGCATAAAGTTAATAAAGGTTGTATAATATCAACCGTTATATTTTAAAATAGAGCAAAGGAACAAACTCATGCTCTGTAAAAAGTCGTCTGAATATAAAAGATTGCTGTGTCCATTGTGATATCAGCCACTTATTTTTAAGTGTTTTTGCAAGATAACCACACACCAGCTGTCAAACCATTACATAAAAAAATGCTGCTGACTATGGTTACAATTATGTTAAAATGTATCCAGCAGTTGTTTTTCTAAAAGCAGGTTATTACGTCTGCTGTTAAATTAGACATTTTAACCTGACTTTCTTTAAGAAGACACAGGAAAAAAAACTTATATACACACAAAATTGCTAAATGCTCTTATGTTTCAGGCCCTGAGATTGCTGCTTGACTTGGATCTGTTGTGTCTGAAATTGTGGCAACTGTGAAGTCACAGAAACCTACTTTTACGCTCTATAATCTGTTCTATTCTATGCTGCTCGCTTTCTGCTGAGTCATGATTTGTTCAGCCACCACTTGCACACGGACACAGGGCCACACACACCATGACACAGTAGAGTCTGTGTGGCTTGGATCAAGGTCCACTCACATAGGGGGAGGAGGGAAAAACCCCTAAACGTGACTGATGTCTTTGTCCTTATCACAGCCCTTCTTCTTCTTCTCCCCTCTCTCTATCTGTCCATCCATCATTAGGCCCGTCTCCCCCTCTCTGTCACTTCCCCGTCACTGTCCGTCTGTTATCGCCACTACCGTTTACCACTCACGTATTTGTGTGCTGCCTGAATTACTGCTATCTTGTTTCTCTTTCTGTTATGCAAAACGTTTTTCATGTGAAATGTGAGAAAAAAAATGCATCAATTCAACTTGTAGGAGTTCCTTCTAAGTCAGGGGTGGGCAACTCCAGGCCTCGAGGGCCGGTGTCCCTGCAGCTTTTAGATGTGTCCTTGAACCAACACAGCTGATTTAAATGGCTAAATTAGCTCCTGCAGTTCTCCAGAGGCCTGGTAACAAACTAATCATGTGATTCAGGTGTGTTGACCCAAGGTGAGATCTAAAACCTGCAGGACACCGGCCCTTGAGGCCTGGAATTGCCCACCCCTGTTCTAAGTGCATGAATGAGCTTGATGACCTTTTGGCATCTGAAATATTTGTGTCCGTTGCATCAACAGTACATCGTTATAAAGCCAGATGTCTGAAGAAGATGTGATGGGAGAGATGTGGACGCCAGGTGGTTTCATCAACTGTCCACAGCGACCGGTGGGCATGCTCCTATGGCTCCTCCATAAGCTCCATCAGCCACAGATCTGTTACTCAGGCAACATTATTTAAATCTAAACTATGCAAAGGAAAAAATTCAAACACACACAAAAAAACAAATAAACAAACAAAACCATCCCTTTAAACAAAATGTTTCATTATATGGTTGAGAATGACGCCTGGGGGGATTTTACAGAAAGGTGGAAGCTTTAACATCTGTGTACGCAAATAAGAGCGAGAGAGCGCCACGGCGTCTGAAACACCTGGGGCTCGGTCCCTTTTGGGAACAAGCTCAGTGCTCATTCCACAAAATAAGCCTATCATAGAGAACCTCACTGATATAAAGGGCAGAGCGATATGAATGGTCACACATGCTTGCAGATACAGTCATGCATGCACATAAAAATGACTGTATTTGTTCTCATAATGCAATCTGAAGCTAGTGTCCAACAGAGTCGTTTCATCTATCAGCTCACTTTATCGTCATTCATTTGAAGTCCTTTGAGAATAAAAGCTCTAAGACGTTGCATTGTGATAAAAGTTTCTTTTATCACCAAGCCGTGGTTTTTGAATGACTGAGCCAAACACGCAACAACATTCACAAATATTGAGATATTTTAATCCACTGAATGCACTGACTGAGTGAGACGGACAGTGTCGCAATGTTGAAATGGCCAGAGGTTTGTTCACACGGTACCTTTAGTTTCAATTTTCAATCATTCATGAATGCGAAGGAAACTTTGGACTCTGTTAACTTTAAAAGCGAAAGTTCAGAGAGACCAAAATGGTCACAACCAGCAAATGGCACAGGGAGTGGTGCATTTATTAATTTAGTTTTAGGCGGCAACGCATAAAGCATTCAGAGACTCCTTAGTATGGAACTGCAGCTTGTTTTTATTCCTTTTCACTTTGGCCTTTAGGTGCTACTTGGTCGGGTTAAGGTCGGTCACTTACATTTAGGAAAAAAATGTCCTTTGGTTTAAAATACGCCACTTCACACGCACGCTTACTAAAAATGATGACAGTCTGTTTGAGGCAGACGGACGTCACGTGAGACGTGTCTCATGTCAGTGAGACACTAGCAAACAAACAAAACACTTGATGTTCTAGGAATGAAAACAGGCTGGATAATCAAATGTTAAACATTTAAGGAACTTTAAGAGAATTTTTTTAAACAAATCTGCCTTTCTTTCATTCCAGGCTGGCACAGAATTTGGGTCTAACATGAATTAACAGATCTGGGGTGGGGAACTCCTGGGTCAACACACCTGAATCAAATGATTAGTTCATTACCAGGCCTCTGGAGAACTTTAGCCATTTAAATCTGCTGTATTGGATCAAGGACACATCTAAAACCTGCAGGGCACCAGCCCTCGAGGCCTGGAGTTCCCCACCCCTGCAATAGATGGTGTATTTTCTTTAAATAGCCATAGCCCAAACTATTACTAAAATCAGACCATAAGTAAAAGGCAACAGTGTATCATATCTTTTCTTTGTCTGCGCAAAATATACAGAACTACAAGTATGAAAACACTCCCTGGCTTTCATTTCTTTAGGTACAGCTTGCTGGTAACGGATTAGAACCTATTTTGCCTTCAGGCCTGCTTTAGGTCTTCATGCCATAGGTTTTGATCCATGTTGGCATGGCAGTATCACACAACTGCTGCACATGCGTGATGCAAAATCTCCTGTTCTACCACATGAACTGCAAACTGAGATCTGATGACTGTGGAGTCTGTTTGAGTACAGTACTCTTAGTGTCAAAAAATGCTATCCTCCTTGAAGCAGGCATTTAAACAATCTGGTCTTTAACTAATGACGTAACTACTCTGCATTTATTAAGGCTGTAGTGTTTTTAACATGTTTTAATGTTTTGTATCTTGTTCTATTTAATCTGAACAAGCCCCTAAAACAGTCAGTGATCACTCACTTTTTATTGCCACTGTTCATTTTAAAGCTCAGTGTTTAAACCCTTCTGCTGTAGCTACAGCCCAGCCCATGCAGCAGTATATGAATAACTAACCTGGTATTGTGGATGGATTATCTCAGTTGTTCTCCTGACTGAAGTTTGGTCCGTTTACAGCATCCTGCCATGTGATTGAATTTGTCCCTAACCATCAGGAACCCTCACGTTAACTTTTATCGAGTGGAAAAAAAGTTAGTGTTCATCCTAACTATGCTAGCATAGCTGTGTCGCTAGCGATCATGTAGCACATCATTATATAGCAGCTAGCCCAACTTCAGTAACCCTACAAACGTCACTGCTGTTTAGTTTTCTGTCTTCATTTATGTTGGAAGTGATAGCAGAGCTGTACGTTTGAATTTTTCAGAAATCTCTCAGTCAGAACATGCTATATCATGTTTAGGTGGAAGCTAGCGAGCTAACTTCCTGCTAACTTCTAACTCTGTTAAATTTCATAAATTGTGTTTTCATGGATGCCTGGATGTTAAACTTAATTGTTACACCTGGTAAAGCAGCAACGCTGATCATTTTATTAAAGATGAAAGAATTTAGACAGTTTGTAACTCTCTGTGATGCCGCAGTGCTCGTTTGACTTTGGGACCTGCAGTGGAGTTTGGACCCGGAAACGGCTAATGTCAGACTTAAAGAGCAGATGATCATTTGCCTGCAGTGAAGACAAAGAGACATAGATTGTCTTTTGTACCTAGTGCTAGTATTATGGTTAATAACACTAAACCATAAGGGCTGTTGCCATTATACATTGCACTTTTTGGATGATAAATTTAGTTTTTTGTCATCTGGGCTTATTTGTTATTTGTTGTGTTTGTTTGTTTTTTAGATCTCTGTATGGACATACTGCAAATCAATTTCCCATTGGGGACAATAAAGTTACCATTGAACCACTGAACCACTGAACCATTGGTACTAAGGGGCCCAAAGAGTATCAAGAAAATATCCTCACATTATTACACCAACATGCTGAGCCATTGATAAAAGGCAGGGTGGAATAGCCTTCATGCTATTTGCACCACATTCTAAACCTGCGATCTGAATGCTGCAGGCAATGTTTCTGCAGTATTCTGCTGTCCAGTTTTGGTCAGCCTGTGCAGATTCCAGCCTCAGTTTCCTGTTCATAGCTGGTAGTAGTGGTACCAATATGATCATTTGTTGCTGCAGCCTGCTTCAAGATTTGATATGTTGTGCATTCAGAGACAGCCCGTTCTCATTCCCGAGGCGTAACATACTGACGATTTGTCATGTCCCGCAGCGTTCCTGAGGAATGCGAAAGGCGACCTTCGGTGTTCTTATGCTACGCGGTGGGTTATGGATGAAATCCAGTAGAATGACGCTCCTGCAGTAATACAGGTTCCAGCCATGTATTGCAGCCCTAACCATAACCTTATCCCTGACCTTAACCAGCACTTTAATGACATTAGTGCTTTCCAAAGCGATTTAAGTAAAACGAACGTACATGTGTAGATTCATTCCAAACCGCTCTCGTGTTTACTCATTTTTCCAATCTCGTAATATAGGGACGTGTTGGGTGCCCGGAAGCGTAATATATCGACGATTTGCCATCTAGCATAAAATGTTAAGCTTTGGGAGTGAGAATGTGTTGTCACAGATGGTCTTGTGCATATTTTGATTGTAAAAAGTGCTTGTTTGTTCTCCTGTCGAGCAACCTGGACATCAACAAGGCATTTCTGCCCAGAGAGCTGCCACACACTGGACATTTGGTCTTTTTTGGACCGTTTCTGTAATCCTTAAAGATGGCTGTGCAAGAAAATCCCAGTAGATTAACAGTTTCTCAACTACTCAGACCAACCTGCTGGCATCAACAGCCACGCCGCATGTGTACCTAATGAACAGGGCAGCGAGTTTTTACCATAAAATATATAGAAATATTAGCCTTGTGTTATTTACTTTATTTCCATTTAACATACAAATCTGAATAATTTCAGCATAGGAACACTTTTTTCTGTAAAAATAAAGAAATATTTGTAATGAAGATTTATGTTGTCTGGACACTCCTACAGTAGTCACGCCCACGTTAGAGTGAACGGTAGGAAAGCATGTCAAAACAAGGTCACAGACTAATGAAGAATGACAGAATTACTTATTTTTAAATATAATTAATTATGTGTAGCTTATATTATTGCTCCAACATACTGTTTCCATAGTTTATGATGAAATAACCCACTGAGAAAACTCTGGCACGCAGCACAACATTCTCCAAGTGTTTCAGTGACTACAGCTAATTCCTGCATCACCGCCTGTGCCTTGAAACACTCCACCACTGTTTTCTATTTGGATTGAGACATTTATCTCTTTTTTCTCTTCATTTAGCCACTTGAAAAAGGTCCTGTGATTGAGCTGAAGACCTCTCTTTCATTCCCAGAGGGATTTGACTAAACTTTAACTGTTGTTGGGCAAAATAACTCCACATGACAAGAGGGGGACTGATTCCCATGTGATTGGTTGATAATTGCCTTGTTTGGAATGATGGAAACATTCTTTGAAATCTGTGTTGCCACCGTTCATGGGCAATTTAACGTACCTGTAAGAGGAAAACTGCTATCACTGATTAACAGAAGCCAATATGTTAGAAGACTAACTTCCTTTGTGAACCCTGATCCAGAAACACTATACTAACAGCCTGTCTAGAGGTGGGTTACTCTCTCCATTCAAACTGGAAGCTGGTGAGAATGAGAGACACAGTAACTCTGGAACCAAAGTGAAAGTTTGCACAAGTTAACAGTGATAGGGCTGATTTAAAAGAAAAGATAAAGCACTGCCATTTCATTGCTTTCAGTTCACAGTTTGACTTGGGTTAACTGCCATTGCTGTGACTCATAAATCAAAAGGGTGGGTCCGTTATGATACAGTAAATATGCTCCACAGCTAACTGCTTTTTAAACTCTGTCAAACAGAATTGGGCACAATTAACACAACGTTGATGGCCGCTGATCTGCAGCAAACAGGATGGTTCTTTGAGTATGAGAAGGATGTGAAACAGAAGGTATTGTGAGGTGTGGCAAAGAGCAGCCTGCAGGTTTGGAACAGCTGAGGGCTCTTGCTCTGACTCAGCATGCTGACACGCTGTATTTTTGTTGTATGGTGAGGTGATTCTCCTCAAATCAGTTTTCCTGGACACCGATAAATCATGCTGGTTTCCCGTTCTTAAAAAAAGGCATTCATTGAAAACTATTTGTTAAACAGAATTGGAGGCGAGAGAAAATAAACAATAAAAAAGTAATAAGATACTATTTTTGGGTGTCACGTGACTCCAAACAGGCTTACACTGCAGCGTACAGCAATAAGAGCCTGTGATTATTGTGATCTGTTTGAACGAACTATGACTCGTCTTACTTGCCCTGCATACAAATGTGCAAACTCTATATCCTGCCTGCTTCTACAACTCTCCAGAAACAGCAGGCTCTAAGTGAGGCTCTTCCTTTTCTGCCTTTCGGCAACTGCAGCCAGCCGGCAACGAGCGCCCTCTATGAATAGCTGCTGAATGCAAAACTGAAACTACAAGCGCAGGCAGCTGGACAGGGACAAGTGCAGCATGACCCCCAGGAGCACTCGTGGCAGAGACAGCGGTGCAGCCCCCCGGAAACAGCTGCTATGCTATCAGTCACCCTCCACACAGTGACACACAGATACTTTTTATGGCTTCAGAATGCATAAAGCGGCATTAAAATGATGTGCACGTAACCCTATCCAAACTACAAATTCATGCCTGCTTTTCATTTAAATTATGGATTGTGTTATCTAACACACTTCCTGCACTCACACATTTGTTTAGCCTCTTTGTGTGTGTGTGTGTGTGTGTGTGTGTTGACAGCTGTAAACAAGTTAACCACAACATCAACCAGGCAAGAAAACAACAGCATAAAGCAAAGTCCATGATGTGTTAATACTCATGGTGGATGAGGTTTAGACCAAGTCAAGGTGTTAAAGTGAGAACAACCCAACTCAAAACAGGAAAAGAACCATACACATTTATTTATGCACATTCTGAGATGAAGGAAAACCCTTAAAAATATCTACAGTAATGAAGAACCTGGGCCAAAACAGAAAGCGTACAATTTCCCTCATATGGGAACAGCAAGCAGCGTAACTTGGAAATCACATATTTTCCATATAAAGCATTCTGGTAAACATCCTGTCACTTCAGTTCTAGCTTTGGCTTCTTTCACCTGTTCTTCCAAAATACTGTGCATACTTTCATATCCTGGTTATTGTCTCGTCACACCTTGTGTTTTCACTTTCTGGGCATTTAAGGCCAAAACCTCAATCTTAGAAATTAAAGGGCCTTCTTCTGTTTACATACGCTGAATACTACGAAACAAACGAACAAACCCAAGGTCAAAGGGCACGGCAGCGAGTTTATGTGGAGGCTAATACATTAACAAGGTATGTGGGGAAATTTATAACTGCGTGAAATTGCTCAAAATGAAACCCAATATTCATTCATTCAAAATTGTTTATGCATGATGGACCCTGAGATGTGATAAGGGAATTTATGATAGTTCTTGAGGACTGATAGCAGAGCTCAGTTAGAAAAGGAAACTGAAAAGAGCAATCGACAATTCAAAGGTGTGTTTGGCAGTAACATTTTCAGAGAGACATTTTTACGATCAGCTTGTAACTCCTACTGTAAAACTCCACCTTCACCGATGTTAACGATGACTCATGTTTCGCAGGACAAAAGAAAAAGAAAACATGATTCTGTGTTTAACAATTAAAGCCAGAGTTGATAGAGACCACAGTCATGTAATCTTATCAGATGAGAGGGGGCGGCTGCTGTTGTTTCCGCTGGCACGCCTTCACGTCGGTGTTTGCTTTTATACGACCATTCCACATCATCACGGCAGGGAAAGGTGGAAACTTATCAGTGTGAACAAAGTGCTTAGAGACTCCAGCATGATGCATGAACTCTGCATTCAAAGCATTTAAAACACCGACTAAGCCATCAGTCGTATGAAATTACCTGAAGCTTACTCATCAGGGGACATGGATGCTATGGATAACATGCCTGATCCTGGTGTCTCTTTACTTCAGGACTCCTGGAAATGTAGCGTCTTAAAAGATCACAGTTAATTTCACAATTTCCAGATTCCCAGAGCCCAGCGTTTACATCCATCTTCACGACCAGCTGTGTTGATTGTACCCACAGCGTGCACAATCTCAGTAAACACCTGCACGTACGTGCATTCACGGGACCACTTAGATAAACCAGTGTAAAAATAATACGTGCGACCAAAGCGCAGCACCACCAGCCAGGATATCGAACCGTTGAGTCTGCACATGCTCAAACATGACAGCGCACGCATTCACAGTTCTCACAGCTTATGTAGAAACTAAGAATCCACACTGACACAAAATGACATTTACATATTTCCTCATGCTTTCAGTTAAATGCTCCTTGTTGTGAAAAAAGTTTAAAGGCTCAGCTTAACTCCCGTCACCCCTCCCTCCTGTCTTTCCCTTCCTAAGTCTTTCTTCACCCCGGTGTGGCCTCACAGGGCCACACCTCACTTCCTGGCTACTGATTACAGCGTCAGACTCACAAAAGGCAAAAAACAAGCGGCCGGTGTCTGTACCAGGTACCATCTGGGTCTGGTTACCCAGAAGAGAACGATGATGGTGGGGTGGAATGTGTTCCCTGCTTAAACTAAGGGGGCTACAATAACCCACTACAACGGTCACGCTTTCACACAATGTGAACCTTCTTTATATTCAAGCAATGCCTGGAAGATTTTCATTCTGGCTGTTTGTTTGCACTGCATACTAAGCAAAAATGTCATAAAACACCACCTTCGCTGCTTGATGCATCTGAGAAAAACTTTAAGAATAGAAGTAAAAGAAAAATGTGCAAGTTTCTGTGCAGCTCCAGCTACACTACAGGAAATGCTCAGTAAAAAGAATTATGCATAAACATGTGTAAAAAAAGTTAAAAAAAGTTCAAAGAAGAAAATCAATTAAGAAAGAACAAAGAAAAACTCTTTGCAGTGTTTGAGTCCCATTTCTGTGCGAGACACGATAGAGCCTGTGTATTTCACTCAAACATGCGTACAACTTTATTTACTGACAAGGAGGCGCATGACACATGGAGACTGCTCAGCTAACAGCCGTGGAGGTGTATTCCTAAAGGGTTCACAAAAGTTTGGAAAACAAACAAAAGACAACAAGATACAGAAATAAGAAAAAAAACAATGTGTTGATGCATCTCAATCATCCAGGAAAGAAAATCTCCAGAAGTTTAATCTGTTCATCTGGACGCAGTGTTTTGTGGGAGAAACGTTTCGTCATCATCAGGTGACGTCTTCAGTCTCAGCTGACTGCAGGTTTCATCCTTATAACCGTACATTTGTATAATGACTGAAACCAGCCCAGTGAAGGGACAATGGGCTGTGAGGTCAGTTCCTTAATCTTAATTATGCAAATTCTCATGACCACTGATCAATAACCATGAGTCCCATTCACAGAGAGTTGGGGAATGGCTGCAATCACAGCATTGTAAGATGGTGACAGATGTACCCTTAGGCCCCCTCCTCGATTCAGAGACGGTCTTTCCCTTTTCACGTAAATGGCCACCTTGACTCCGCCCTCAAACCAGCGTTCCTCCCTGTCCAGGATGTTACATCCTCATCATTGAAAGAGTGTCCACTGGCCTGTAGGTGTGAATAGACTGCAGGTGGCTCTTCTGTGTTGTAGCCAGAGGTTGTTTGGTTTCCCCGATGTATAAATCCTGCCAATCCTCCTGCACTTAACAGCGTACACTATGTTACTCTGTTTGTGTCGGGGACCCGATCCTTGGGCTGGACCAGGTTTTGCCGCAGCATGTTTTGGGGTTTAAAAGCCACAGAGACCTGATGTTTAGAAAAAATGCGTCTCAGCTGCTCTGATACTCCTGACACGTACGGGATCACTACAGGTTTTCACTTAGGCAGCGGTTGTTCTTCTCTCCTGGATCGGCTGGAGCTTTCTTTAGGAGCCTTCCCAGCTTTGTGGGGATAACCACATTTACTCAGGGCCTTCTTGATGTTCTTCTGCTTCCCTGGCTGCTGTGTCAGTGGGGATGGTGTTCGCTCTGTGTTGTAGCGTCCTGATGACGCAGGAGAAAGTGTGGAGAAAGAAAAAAATAAAAAAATAAAACAAAAGAATGTTGTTTGGAATGTAGATGAAGTATTTTAAATATTCAAAAATATTTCAAATATAGACAAAGTGCTCTTCAGTTTTAGTCTATGTAAGGTTGATCTCACATAGGATGAATTGATGGCGTCTTTGCAAGAAAGTAAAGAGGGAAATCTTGCCCGTGAATACCAGTAATATATTATTAGAAAAAAATAATAAAGGATAATAAAATCTAAAATAAAAGCAAATATTTTTAAATAATAAAAACAGAAATAAGGAAGGCCCACTGACACTAAACTACACTGGAAAGAAAAAAGTAAATTAATGAAAAATAGAAGTCTAGTCTCCTCTGCAGGCCTTTATCTCCCCAGCCATGCTGCTGGGTGACATTGCTGTATTGAGGATGTCCTGGACAGAAATGATAACGCTTTCCTCTCCTCTGAGGTCATTTCCTCTACTTACAATGCATTTGGACCAGCTGGTGAACTAGTTTGTGGATTAGCAGCGGAGGTCAGCGTGCAAAGCATCACTGTTGGAGAGATAGACATCATGCCATAAAGTCACTCCTGTCTAACAGCAAATAGCTGATATGTTTTTAGTTTTGTGGAAAATACAATTTTGTAAATAATTTTAAGTTTTCATACTGTTTTCTGCAGTGTTGGGAAATAATGATAATAATAATAATGGATTGCATTTATAGCGTTTTTCGAGACCCTCAAAGCGCTTCACAATTCCACTATTCATTCACTCTTACATTCATACACTGGTGGAGGCAGCTACAGGTGTAGCCACAGCTGCCCTGGGGCAGACTGACAGAGGCGAGGCTGCCATATCGCGCCATCGGCCCCTCTGGCCAACACCAGTAGGCGGTAGGTGAAGTGTCTCGCCCAAGGACCAGGACAGACAGAACAGGGGATCGAACCGGCGACCTTCCGATTACAAGACGAGCCTGTGAAGAACAATCTCTCACCCCAACCAATCACAGCAGATGGCCCCGCCCCTCCCCTGAGCCTGGTTCTGCCGGAGGTTTCTTCCTGTTAAAAGGGAGTTTTTTCTTCCCACTGTCGCCAAAGTGCTGCTCATAGGGGGTCACATGATTGTTGGGTTTTTCTCTGTATCTATTATTGTAGGGTCTACTGTACAATATAAAGCGCCTTGAGGCGACTGTTGCTGTGATTTGGCGCTGTATGAATAAAGCTGAATGGAATTGAACAATGACCACCCACCTCAGTCACGGTGTCACAGCTCTCTAACATCAAGTTAATCAAAGCACACACGAGCTACTGAAGTGTTAATTTAAAATGACTGACAATGGATAATATTGCAAATAATGTCCATATGCTTTGCTGCTGAAAATCATTATTTTCCATATCCACTAAGCTACAATGCTAACAAGGTATCTACAAATTACACATTGTGTTTATCCAGGACACGACACTGTGTTTGTAGTTAAAGGTGAAACTGAGATATTCTGAAACCTGTCTTATGATTATATAGATAGAAAGCAATGTGAAGTAAATACAGTTTGTTCTGATGTTAGTGAAAAATAAAAATGTTAATATTGCTTTTATTGCTAACACTGTGGATGGAACTGAACCTACCCAGAAGCGAATACGAAACATTCTGCTGTATAAAGTAATGTGGTTACTATTTAGCATCAACTTGGTAATACTACAATATAAATGATAACAAAATACTGTTCTCTCTAATACTCACTGCAAACAGCAACCTCACAAATTCAAATGAGAACGCAGAAGTTTAATCAGAAGAGAGATGCTCGGTTATGTAACGCTGACCTATAAAGAACAAGAGACGCATTTGAAGAAATACTTTTTTTAATATTCATGTTGCAGGAATTTGAACACTAAAGAGTGAGAAAGACAACTAGAAGCCCCGATTCCATAATATCCAGGAAAAATCTCTCAGAGTTTTCTTCTGTCGGGGGAAAAAAGAGAAGTTATAAATGGCTGACTGTAGGGATTTACATACACACTGTAATGCCATTCTGTACTGAATACACGCGATATTGTATATATTACATCACAGAAGGCACTCTGAATGCTTCTTGTTCATGCCTTAACATTGGCGCTCGTGGCTCAAGAGTTGGGTTTTGGGTGTTCATCTTGTAATCGGAAGGTTGCCGGTTCGAGCCACGGCTCAGACAGTCACCTACTGGTGTTGGCCAGAGGGGCCGATGGCGCGATATGGCAGCCTCGCCTCTGTCAGTCTGCCCCAGGGCAGCTGTGGCTACAACTGTAGCTGCCTCCACCAGTGTGTGAATGTGAGAGTGAATGAATAGTGGCATTGTAAAGCGCTTTGAGGGGTCCCGAAAAGCACTATGTAAATGCAATCCATATTTATTATTATTAAACCGATGACTCAATAACACACAACAGTGTTCTGATCTCTCAGGTCATGCTTCTATAGTATTATTATTACTATGGTACAATTTTTGTGATGTAACAACTTGAACCTGTCAAGGAACAAATTTTGAAAGTAAAATTGTTCAGGTATCATGTTCGGTTGTCAACATTACTTATTGGTTATTCATAAAGGCGACAGCATTTAATTACACTGTATTTTATTCGTTTGTCTCAGTCAAGGTCTACAAATGTAAGCGAAAGTGGACAGCATGCTACTGAACAAGAAGTGATTCTGCTTACACTGCTACAAATCTCACAAACATTTAAATGCTAACAATTAAAAAATGTTGTTGTATGCTTGCAGGTGAGGATTAGCCAGAATTTGGAATAACGCTAAAGACAGAAGGACTGCAGAAAACAGACAGAGGTGGGAGTGTCTTGGAGCAAGAGGCCAAACAGCCAAATCGCTTCTCAACAAGTTTGGAGAGCAACTGTGTCTGTTGGCTCTAAAAGCAGAAGCTCAGTCAGGGTGGCTAAAGAGGATTCTTCTTTTGTTCCATCTCTGTCACCTAATCAATTTTCTTTGGCAAGTCCTAAATAAAGTCATATAGTGGTACTAATGTTTTAATATCATGCCATATGTCTGTGGCACAGTTATGGCCCACAGACCTCTTGATCCTCCTTCTGTATCCTGATTCATCAGCAGGCTAAAGAGGCGGCATTTGCTCTGCGGTGGGGCATAAAAAAAGTAAACGAAGACGAGCAAAGGAGGAACTCACAAGAAGGGAGGGGCCTGAGAGAAAGTAAAAAGCATAAAGAACTAACATAAGTAAGAAAACAAATCAGCATCATTAAAAGTTTAGAGATTGAAAATGAAATGAAATGAATTGAGAATGAAAAATAAAGATAAACAGAAGAATAGTAAATTTAGGGAAAAGGAAGAAGCAAAGGAGGAAGATGATAAAGAAGAAGGGATGAAAAGAAAGGGACTGCTGGGCTCAGCAAGTTAGTGATTACTGATTAGCCAGCTCGATCCTGTAGGCAGGCCTGTCTGTCCTTGGCTTGGGAAAACAACATAAAAGGGAGCCGGCGGTTTTGTGCCGGGACTTGAAAGCTTGGTAGCTATCGGGAGACATTAGCCTTATCAATAGCCGGTCACTAGAGCTCGGCTATATGAAGCAACAAGGGCACTGCTTTTCCAGAATGAGATAACCGACACTTACCACAGCCCACGTTTGCATGTGCAAGAGCAATAGGTACTCCCCAACAACGTGACACATAATGTGTGACGGGAACAAAAAGAAATAAAAATAAAACACAGACAATGTAGTGACGCTACTGGACAAAGCGTCGCCTACTGTGGTGGCAACCCGAATCAGTCAGACTGAAAGGCAACGTGTCTGATCCAGTACCCAAATGGCAGGAAAACCCTGGCAAACAAGCAGTGGGCTGTACTGTATGTGCCTGATGCTTATTAAACCACATGATTTATTCGCCTATTGTCCTGTACGAGGCTTGGACTGGACAGGAAGGTTAATAAGTGCAATGGCATCTTTCAATCACTGAATAGAACACCTTGACACTTGCAATGTGTGTTTGACTGGCTCATGGAAGAGTTTTCCATTGGTTCAAGTCCAGTAGTCCAATCTATTGAACATGGGTCAGTGGAAAAAAGATCTTTGAAAGGGATGGAAGGACCGTGGCGAACTGTGATAATGTGTCAAAACATCAAAAGACTTTCTGGGAAGATTCCTGTTTTTCTGCAACATCCATCACCCGCTGGACCAGACAACAAACAAACTGGTGGACAACGAAACCAACACACACGCATACACATACTTTCCCATTACACCAAAGCCTTCCCAGTATATTTGTGCTGATTGATTTTTGTGGGGTAAGGTCATCCTGAACAGCTGCTGCAAGACCTGCAATTCATTTGGAGTTCAAAGAAAAGAGTGCTTGGGTCGGTCAGTGCCATTACTGTTTGTCCTTTACCTAATGACGTCATTAGGCATCATTTCTTGTCAACAGCATGCATGACAGCAAGTCTTCTGTTTGCTCCAACAGTCAGCTAACAGTGAGAATGTCATTTTCATTCTTACATGTGCAGTTAAATGTTACCACATATGATCATCAAGGTTTCCACTTATCAAAATCTCTTCAAACTGACATCATCATCTACGATACAATTTTACAGAAAACAATGATTTTATTAGAAAGTTACACTTTACTCAGCTGGATAACCAAGACACAAATTAGCGTAGTAGTTATTCAAGTTAAAGAAATTATAAATTACTTGGCTGTAAAGCACCTGTACTCTTATCCTACTTGTGCTTGCTATGTTACATTCTTAATATTTGCAATCTACAAACATCTGGAACAAGGTTCAAAGTTACAAACTGCCCTCCGGCGCCACATTTTTTTCACATTTGCTCTTATCTCCAATTCCCTGCGACTAACCCCTTGTTTTCTTTCGTCTTTGTCCCAGTTCTAACACCACGGCTTGCTTCAGATCTTGTTTTCCGCTCCCTCTCTCTCAGCTGACTGGCTGGCACACCTATCAGAGGACAAAGTCCCCGAGCGAGACAACATATGCATGCGCATCAGAGCTCAAACGCATATGACACGCAAACACAAACACGCGCACTGGGATCCTGACACATTAATACACACATACTGCATCTCCACGTACAGTAAGCACTCGCTTCCAAAGTCGTCCACCGTCATGCCTTCGCACAGTTCACTTGATAAACTCTTGTGTGAGGCTGACGAAGCAGAAGAGGGTACTCAGCAGCCTGAACACTCAAGCAGGTTACATACGACTGCTCAATGTAGCAGTGGACCCACACTATATGACTAAGCCCTTTAAGGAAGGGCTTTATTTTTAATACCATTCATCAATTTTTCTATTTTCTTCCACTTATCCATTTCAGGAGTGGCACAGGGTGTGGGGTGCGTGGGCTGAAGCCTATCCCAGCTGCCATATGGTGAAAGGCAGGGTACAACCTGGACAGGTCGCCGGCCCACTGCAGGGCCAGCACTGCCACACACACACACACACACACACACACACACACACACACACACACACACACACACACACACACACACACACACACACATAACAGCTTTGAAATGACTGACCTCACACTTGTCTTCTCATCTAAGTGTATTTCTCAAGAATTGCTTAGAAAGTTGTTTGTCGTTGTTATAAAGGGCAGATCACTGTCAAAAGCATCAGCTGACATCAGATGGTGCCATCTCTGCTCAACAAAAAAGAAAAAGTGCTAATATTACGGCAAGAGCAAACACAGAAGGATGTTTTATACAAAAATAAAGCAGCGATGCTTTAGCTTTGTAACTATGCGGAGTGACAAGTACAAGCCAAGTGTGTTTTTCAATGTCATTTTACATTGATGGCCAACAGAGCTGTGATGGATGACAGAGGGTGCCGGGACATTTTGCAGCCCTGCTTCACCATCAAGGGACTGATGTTGGAAGAAGAACAATGGACTCAACATGTCAGCTACAGTTTAGGGTTAAATCAAGCATATCAGGTTAACAGTGTTAGCATTCTACAAAGGATACTTATCATGTAAATATTGTGGAGACAATAGTTGAAAGATGCTTTTTTATAATGCAGTCAGACCAGAACTACTAATTTCTTTTTATAAACACAGCGCTGTGAAAAATAATTCCCTTCCTGATTTCATATTTTGGCCCTGTGTGAAAAAGTGATTGGCCCCTAAACCTAATAACTGGTTTGGCCACCCTTCGCTTCAACAACTGTAACCAATCGATAGCGATGACCTGCAATAACAATTTTTTCACAGAGCTTTGGAGGAACTTTGGCCCACTCATCTCTGCAGAATTGTTGTAATTCAGCCGTGTTGGAGGGTTTTCGGGAATAGACGACCTTTTAAAGGTCATGCCACAGTATCTCAACAGGATTCAGGCCAGGCCTTTGACCAATGCTTCATTTTGGCCAGACACTCTCCTCAGGATGTTTTGTAGACAGCAGGTTCCATTTACCACAGCAAGTCTTCCAGGTCCTGAGGCAGTAAAACCGCCACCAGACCATCACAGTACCACCACCACGTTTTACTGTTTAACTTCATGCCAGATGTAACACACACCTTAGAAAAAGTTCACCTTTTGTCTCGCCAGTCCACAGAGTATTTCCCCAAACGTCTTGTGGATCTGTCATGGTCCCGAGTCTGATGACTCAGTGTTTTGTGTTTATTAATATTATCTTATGTTCCTGCAGTGCTTTGGATGCTGTTCTGGGTCTTTAGTGGCCTTTTTGGTGGGTCATTGATGAGGAGCCACTCCTGGGAAGGTTCACCACCGTGCCATGTTTTTGGCATTTGTGCACGGTGGCTCCAACTGTGGTTCGTTGGAAACCCCACAGCTTTAGGAATGACTTTATAACCTTTTATAGACTCGGACATGTCATTTGTTCCTGAATTTCCTCGGATTGCGGCACGATGTCTTGCTTTTCAGGATCTTTTGGTCGACTCCACTTTGTCAGGCAGGTCCTATTTAAGTGATTTCTTAATTGAGAATAAGTGTGGGTGTGGCTAGAGAAAGTGAACTCGGTTTTCCAAAGATGGGATACACCACAGTAACTTATGTTATAGCAGGGGAGTGTAATTTTTCCACACAGGGCATTGTATGATTGGATTTTTCCCCCTTAATAATAAACACATTTATTTCTAAACCGCATTTTGTGTTTACTGTGGTATCTTTGTCTAATATTTTAATTCATTTGATGATCTGAAACATTAAAGTGTGACAAACATACAAAATAATAAATCAGGAAGGGGGCAGACACTTTTTCACACCACTGTATGTTTATTTTGTAGTTGCACCAATATGACCTTACCCCTTGAAATTGCACATTACAGCCCCCAGTTGCAGTCTAAGGGCCCTAAGGGTGCAAACTCATTCTTAGCTCCATTGGAAATTAGGACAAAATGTGTCTAATCAGTCTGACTCAACTTGTTTACCATTTTCTTAAAATGTTAACATTCTCCTTGAAGCATCATTGTAATGTAACAGCTAAATTTAATCTCTGGCAGTCTCATGGCAATGTGTAAAACAGCTTAATATTAAAATAAGTCACATTTTACTGGAGAATCCGAGCCTTTGCACAGATCACGCAGGACTCCATCCCATAAGGAATGAATGGAGAAGTTGTTTAAGTTCAAAGCAGTAGTTTCCATCCCTTAGGAGGAAACCAGAGCGCTCTGTTTGTCATTGATGTCATCGCCAGCAAACCACACTTCAAACTGGTAATAAGGCAGCAGGGTTATTCACTCCAAAACACAGAGGACCTTATTTGTTCAAGCTGCACACTCCACGTGTGCCTCCATGCTTCTACTGATGCTGTGCGCTAATGGTTCCCACATCAGACTCTTAGTGGGCTTAGTCACATATGATTGCCATGCATCCCGATCTCCATCCACCACACCTCACATCGAATGCATTCGTCAATTAGTGAGTGGCATAGGGTGAGCAAAACATGGCTTCTGAATGAGTCTCACACTGAGGGATGCGAACAGGCTGGCTGAAGAAGTCAAGCTGCATTTACAGAAAAGCATATTAATAGTGATCTGACTTTAATTTAACTTGGAAAAGAGGGGGTATGAGTGTATATGCATGCTTATATGCGTGTATAAAGCTGCGGGTTTGCGAGCGGCCTGCGCCAACTAATTTTAAACATTTCAGACCAGATCTCGAGTCAGCCACGTCTGGCCCCATGGATGGGTAGACCAGCGTCGACATCACTGTTTGACAACACGTATGGCAGATTGATTTTCTGGTTCAAGTTGAAGGGAGCAAACAGATGTGAAAGGGAGCTACAAGATTACACACAATGAGGAAGGAAATAAAGAAAAGCACAGCACTGGGAACATGTGCTGCAATCTGCACCGAAATAGATTCTCAGATTTTTAAGGACGGTATAAAGTATTAAAAAAAAAAAAAAAATCTAAGAAACTATGACAATCAAGTGGACCGGTATAGAAATGTGGGTTATCTACTCATGGTGCCCTTCCCTTTGCTCAAGGACACAGTTTGTTGTCTACATCCATGTGGTGTTACATCAGATGTAAGATTACTCACTAATGCAACTGTGGGCACTCTGATGCTCGAGAGGTTTACATACACGATTGTTTTAGTGGGAGCAGGCGTTTAACTTGGATCTTTGTGCTCTTTGTAGAGCTTTACTAATTATCTTTGACTTTACAAAAACAAGTGCACATCAGCACTGATTCTCACTAAATCCAGTCGTCCAGAAATTAACCTCTGTCTCTCTTCCACAGCATGTCTTCATCCCGTCTTCCTTCTCTCACCCCAACCAATCACAGCAGATGGCCCCGCCCCTCCCTGAGCCTGGTTCTGCTGGAGGTTTCTTCCTGTTAAAAGGGAGTTTTTCCTTCCCACTGTCACCAAAGTGCTGCTCATAGGGGCTCATATGATTATTGGGTTTTTCTCTGTATGTATTGTTGTAGGGTCTACTATAAAGCACCTTGAGGCGACTGCTGCTGTGATTTGGCGCTGTGTAAATAAAAGTGAAGTGAATTGAATGTAATCCTTTGAAGATCTACAGCCATGTACAAAAAACCGAAAAAAACTCTTGCTATCATAAATTTAGGAGATTGTACAAAAAGTATTCGGCCCCCTTGAACTTTCCCACATTTTGTCACATTACAGCCACAAACATTAATCAATTTTATTGGAATTCCAGGTGAAAGACCAACACAAAGTGGTGCACAGGTGAGAAGTGGAACGAAAATCATACATGATTCCAAATATTTTTACAAATCAATAACTGCAAAGTGGGGTGTGCGTAATTATTCAGCCCCCTTTGGTCTGAGTGCAGTCAGTTGCCCATAGACGTTGCCTGATGAGTGCTAATGACTAAACAGAGTGCACCTGTGTGTAATCTAATGTCAGTACAAATACAGCTGCTCTGTGACGGCCTCAGAGGTTGTCTAAGAGAATATTGGGAGCAGCAACACCATGAAGTCCAAAGAACACACCAGACAGGTCAGGGATAAAGTTACTGAGAAATTTAAAGCAGGCTTAGGCTACAAAAAGATTTCCCAAACCTTGAACATCCCACGGAGCTCTGTTCAAGCCATCATTCAGAAATGGAAGGAGTATGGCACAACTGTAAACCTACCAAGACAAGGCCGTCCACCTAAACTCAGGCCCAACAAGGAGAGCGCTGATCAGAAATGCAGCCAAGAGGCCCATGGTGACTCTGGACGAGCTGCAGAGATCTACAGCTCAGGTGGGGAATCTGTCCACAGGACAACTATTAGTCGTGCACTGCACAAAGTTGGCCTTTATGGAAGAGTGGCAAGAAGAAAGCCATTGTTAACAGAAAACCAGAAGAAGTCCCGTTTGCAGTTTGCCACAAGCCATGTGGGGGACACAGCAAACATGTGGAAGGTGCTCTGGTCAGATGAGACCAAAATGCAAAACGCTATGTGTGGCAGAAAACTAACACTGCACATCACTCTGAACCATCCCCACTGTCAGATATGGTGGTGGCAGCATCATGCTCTGGGGTGCTTCTCTTCAGCAGGGACAGGGAAGCTGGTCAGAGTTGATGGGGAGATGGATGGAGCCAAATACAGGACAATCTTGGAAGAAAACCTCTTGGAGTCTGCAAAAGACTTGAGACTGGGGCGGAGCTTCACCTTCCAGCAGGACAACGACCCTAAACACAAAGCCAGGGCAACAATGGGATGGTTTAAAACAAAACATATCCATGTGTTAGACTGGCCCAGTCAAAGTCCAGATCTAAATCCAATCGAGAATCTGTGGCAAGATCTGAAAACTGCTGTTCACAAACACTGTCCATCTAATCTGACTGAGCTGGAGCTGTTTCAAAGAAGAATGGGCAAAGATTTCAGTCTGTAGATGTGCAAAGCTGGTAGAGACAGACCCTAAAAGACTGGCAGCTGGAACTGCAGCAAAAGGTGGTTCTACAAAGTATCGACTCAGGGGGCTGAATAATTACGCACACCCCACTTTGCAGTTATTATTTGTAAAAAAATGTTTGGAATCATGTCTGATTTTCGTTCCACTTCTCACGTGTGCACCACTTTGTGTTGGTCTTTCCTGGAATTACAATAAAATTGATTCATGTTTGTGGCTGTAATGTGACAAAATGTGGAAAAGTTCAAGGGGCCGAATACTTTTGCAAGCCACTGTATTTGGTGCGAGTATGCATGCTCTCGCTCACTTGTAGTCATTTCTCTTTCCATCTGTTTTTATTTTGTTCGATTTTTTCTGATGCCATTTCCACAGCAGAGCAGTGGGTCACACTTTCATGTGAGTTTGTGGAATGGCTGATGCAAGCACAGAATTAATAGCATGCAACGATAAAACCATCTCAGACATCTATCAACTGCTTAGCTGCTGAGATATTTGAATAGCATCTTTTCTTTCGAGACACATTTTAGAGCAATTGGCCGTATAAACAGCAACATTACTTTGTTGCATTATTTATTTTATCGACCTTTAAAATCACAACCTGCAAGTATATCTGCTAAATAAAAGAACTTTTCCTCTGTGATTCATAGCGTTTAACACCTATCCATCATCTGATGTCAAACACATGATCAAAACCAACACACAAAAACAGTTTGAGTTTCACATCTTTAGGGATCATCCCACACTAGCTGGGAAACTGAATGTGCGTGGGTGAGTGTTTCATATTTCCAGTTTAACTGCTAAACTACCTGTAGGTCTATAGAGTTTTTGTTCCCTCTTGTCTTTGATCTCTGCTTCATTGTGGTGTAGTGATTGACCTCAGTCAACTTGATAAAACATTCCCCACCTACAATTATTCTTGTAACACATATGAAGGACATGCTATTTGCAACAGGATGATGTCAAGAGGCATATAAAAAGCTCGATTTAATCCAAGCATTGTGTTGTACTTCAGCTGGTGGGTTAGAAATTCTGTTGGCTGTGCAGGAATGTACCACAGATGCAAGTACTCAACAGCATAATGTACACAATATCAAACTAAAAGAAACAAACCCATTATACCAACCTGGTTACCGGTTTTGCAGGATGTTAAATAAAAAAAACTCCCAACAAGCAGTAACAAAGACAAGATGAGAATAAATGAACGAATTCAAGACCTTACATTTTCATAATGTCAGGCAACATATGAAAATTGTTTTCCCCCTCTGTGATGTCAGATTAATACATGACCAAATACCATAACTTCCTGATGTGCTGTTCACTAAAATGTGGGTTGCTGTACCGAAGAGGGCTGCAGATCAAACGCGGTGGCCTGGGGCAGATTTGATCCAATTCCACTTGGTTACAGAGGTCTGCATTTATTCTCAGACATTTTCCATATAGTAAAGTCAGACGTCACCCTTGTGAGGGAGGCCCCTTTTTCAAATTCTCTTAAACCTATCAGCGGATGGAGAAATGAGAGCGGTGATTGTAGATGGTAAGAAGGAGCCTGGGAGCATCTGCCTTCCATTGCCGAGCACAGCTCGTGCGTTCCACTTCACCGCTGGCACCGTCGCTGTTACCGGAGCCCCACAGTCATGATTGAGTTCTATCCTTACAGGTTGTGTGTGATGCTGTTTTGGGCTGTGCTTGTTTTTGTTCTCTACTTCAGAGATAAGACATTTGTACATTACCGTTCCCGTTTTGTAACATTTGTCTCTTTGATCATCTTTGGTCCTGTGGATGGATTATCTCAGTTGTTCTCCTGATTGCAGTTTGGTCCGTTTACAGCATCCTGCCATGCGATTACATTTGTCTCTAACCATCAGGAACCTTCACGTTAACTTTTATCGAGTGGAAAAAAGTTAGCGTTCATTCTCCAGCTTCACTGTGTTTATGTTATGCTAACATAGCTGTGTAGCTAGCTACCACGTAGCACATCATTATATAGCAGCTAGCCCAACTTCAGTAACCCTACAAACATCACTGCTGTTTAGTTTTCTGTCTTCATTTATGTTGGAAGTGACAGCAGAGCTGTACGTTTGAATTTTCTCAGAAATCTCTCAGTCAGAACATGCAATATCATGTTTAGGTAACTAGCGAGCTAACTTCCTGCTAACTTCTAACTCTGTTAAATTGAAGCTTGGAGTAACTTCAGACTTAAAGACCAGATAGCTACCGAACAATCATTATTGTTAGTGACTTGTCACAGTGTTCCTGTCACGATCGTGGGTCTCTGACCCAGCGTTTTCAGTTTGCGTTTTCAGTTCTTAAGTTATTCCTTGACATATGTTGAGTAACATATGTCAAGTCTACATTTGGTTGCCTTAAGGCAACCAAATGTAGACTTAAGGCAACATTTGGTTGCCTTAAGTCTAGTTACGTTTCACTTAGGTGTTCTGTGTTGTGTTCTTGTTCATGTTGTCCAGCTTGTGTTATCATGTCTACGTCATTCCATGGTGTTTCCTGTTTTATTTTGGAAGTCTGCGTGCAGGTTTGCTTTCTTTGTCTCGTTATGTCAGATTAGCCTCAGCTGTTTCCCCTTGTGTTTCCACTTCCCTTGATCGCCTCCTGTGTGTATTTAGTCTGTGTGTTTTCCTTCATTCGTCGGCAGGTCGTCTGTTGTTTCTCGCCATGTTTCCTGTCCAGGTATGTTCAGGGTCATAATAATAATAATAATAATAATGGATTGGATTTATATAGTGCTTTTCAAGGCACCCAAAGCGCTTTACAATACCACTATTCATTCACTCTCACATTCACACACTGGTGGAGGCAGCTACAGTTGTAGCCACAGCTGCCCTGGGGCAGACTGACAGAAGCGAGGCTGCCATATCGTGCCATCGGCCCCTCTGGCCAACACCAGTAGGCAAGTAGGGTAAAGTGTCTTGCCCAGGGACACAACGACCAGGACAGAGAGCCCAGGGATCGAACCGGCGACCTTCCGGTTACAGATGCGATTCCCAACCCCCTGAGCCACGGTCGCCCCGTGTCATGTCAGGGTTCTTCATGTTGTTTGTTTAGTTCTCCCAGTTTAGGTTAATGGTTAGTTTTCATCAGTTTGTCTTGCCTTTTGTTTGCACTTTGCACAAAAAAAAAAAAAAATAAATAAATCTGCCTTATTAAACGGCTCTGCTTTTGTTAAATATCAAGTTTTGTTCCACATTCTTTTGTGTCTGCATTTGGCTCTACCATTCACAGTTCATACAGTCTGCTTCCACTTTAAAATTTTGCTGCGGTCATCATAGTAACGGTCTTATCTACTGCTAGATTTTAATGGCCAATCTCAAACAGCAATTATGGCCACAGTACAGTCAATAAAACATGCATAATGATGACAACAGTTTTTCACCGGTTAAATATTTGATGTTTACAGTATGAGTGGGTGTTAACGTCCAGATAAGCTCAACTGTATTGCACCACATACACAATGTGGACAAACAGCTTTCTTCAGCACTTGGAACGAATTCTACACTTAAGATAAGGTGCACAGGTAATCTGGTCCAAATAAGCCATCTGCTGTTCCCACAGCAAACAACAGAGTCTAATAACACGGTGCATCCAATCAGATTGTAGCGGGGTCAGCCGAGATAAAGGCAAAGCAATAAAGTGAAACAATCTGGTGCTTTGACACTACAAGCAAGAAAGCTTGCTATTTCGCTGCTGCGCTAGGGGCAAGAATGTGCTCTTTGAACCAGCTTTATTTAACAGCGGAGCAGCATGCGCACAGCACGCCCCGAGTCTCCGAGCAGGCCTAGGGACTGTTTGCTCCTGGCGTGGGCACATCAGACGCAGGGCCACTGGGTCAGGGAGCTGGCATCCTCACCCCTGGCACAAGTCGCTCCCCTTGCGGGCGTAGGGGTTGACACCAGGCTCATGGTGAGCACCAGACAGACAGGGGCCTACCAAACAGCTTGTGACCATAACCAACAGTGGCAGAGAACAATGAATGCAATTATTTACAAGAACACAGTCCAAGTCTCTTTTAGTCTCTCCCCATTACGCCTGTTTACTCTCGCTCTCTTTCGCGGAGGGGCTGCGACCCCGCCGGTGCAGTCGTCAGCAGGACCTTTTCACAGTGCCCAGGGCTACCCGGCTATTCATGCTCTACCGCCATTAGACTGATAATTGTCCAGCTGCAGCCTCTTTCCTACCAACTTCACATTTTGGTAAAAGGTTGAGGGACATCCAAAAAAAGTATATCAACTATAAGACGAATATGGACTTTTTGATACATTGTTGGTAATGTGAAAAGATAATACAGTGCTTTCATGCACCATCAGGGAGGAATTTCTCATGGTCTGACAACATGGCACAGACTGAGAAGTATCGCTTAGCACATGGACAATGGCTGGGAGGAGCGGACATCGTAATATTTTACGTTTTCTTTCCAGGATAAAAGTTAATTACGGCAGCACTCGTTGACCGTAAGAAAGCGAAACCTAGCGATATATCACTATGATGATAAGGTGCCGCTCAATAACCGCAGGTACTTCAATCAGGCTGTGCAATTACTTATCTATTACATAATATAGTAGAATTGCATCACTTGTCAGGTCCGAGTGGAAGCGTACCCTGGCCTGCTGTAATAACTTTATTGTGACTAATACCACAGTGGAAGAACATGGCTTCCTTAACCCCTCGCTGAACAAACAACACATACTCGACGTGGAAGTCGCAGAAGAATAGTCCCAGATACAACAAGTGCACGTACCAGCTGAACGTGTGAACACAACTGCATACGTGTGATCGTTTTGCACACACGGTCACACACTTGCACACATACAGTAGATACACAGAGTTCCAGTTTGCTTTTCCCCCGTGGCTCTTGGCCGGGGGCCTTTAGGAGTCTCCAGATGAAGAGAGCGCGGAGTGTGGCAGAGGGTCCCTCCATAAACAATAAACAACAGTTATCTTGTGTGCAGCCGTCTGTGTCGAGTGCCACACGAAGCCAAGCCCAGCATCTGAGAGGCGTCTGCTCCTCTTTACGCCTTTGGTCTTGTCTCTTTCAATGGTTTATAAAAGTGTGGATGTGTGTGTACACGCCTAAGGGTGTGTGTCTCTGTTCCCAGCACAGGGCTCCTCTGTATTGTATTCTGGGCCTGGCTTGGAGTAAAAAGGCAGAATTAAAAGTAGCAGGGGCAAGAGAAAGGGGGCTGCCAGCACACTGCGGAACTGCAGGGAGCTCCCCCAGATCCCAGCTGCCCAGGACTGGCTGAGAGCTTCAGGCGAGTGCCAGGCTTTCTTGGCCCTCGTGGAGAAGGGCCAGAGAGAGAGGAGGCGGACATCAGAAAAAAAGCCAAAAATAACATGTGAGCCTATATAAAGAAGGCTCCGGGAGAGAAAAAACGCTGACATATAAGAAATGCTCAGTTTGTTGGCAGGTAGAAAGCATCAGGGGCATGTTTTGCAGCTCTTTTCATGAAGAATGAAACAGTGTTTTTTCAAATAATAATTGCTTATATAAGGTGTTCATATTTTATGAAGCACTGGAACCAAAGCACTTCCTGAGCAGCTCAATGAGTTGCTCTTCCAGTTCTGGTGGCCTG
>NC_140532.1:58146-85277 GCF_057382185.1 Mchenga conophoros
GGACCCGCATTTCTGTCTGCTGGTCCAGACATTTCTGCTGCTCCACTAACTGGGCCCTGATCTCTGAAAAGACACAAATTTAAAAAAATATATATATAAATATAAATATATTAGGAGCTACAAACTGAATGAAAAGAAGCCACAGAAACACATATGTGAGGCTGGTACTCATATACTGATGTTTTAGCTTTCTGAGATCTTGTAATAGAGCTAAACTAGCTAAATGATTACATGCAACAGTTATTTCTGCAGTAATCGCATGTATTTACCGGTTAAATTGGCTCTTATTTTGAAAACTACACACTCTTAAATGTTAAAATACGTGAAAAATATCAGTTATGAAGGTGCACAATTTGGCTTAAAACTGGGCATGCAAGCATAAAATGTCTAAAATGTATCGATAGGTAAATGGGACAAATGATCAGCAATGCGAGCAATTACATGATAGTATGTGTGCATAGGAGTGCAACTGATAGGCCCACCATAGCTTATTATCCCTTAGTTATGGGTTTTATGAATGTTTGTAAAGATATGAAGTTGTCGACTGGTCTCAGGTGTTTCATTAAGGCTGAAAATAACTCGAGGATGAATGGAAGATGATTCACGTCATACCGAGGCTACAGCGCAGACCCGTGCATGCACGCGCACACACACAAACACAGATACATGCATTCTCATTGGTGCTCATCAGTGAAAATCCACTTAAGAAGGCAGAGGGACAACACCAGGCATCACATAAACAAGCTGTACATGCAGGCAAATGACCCTCTAAGGTCTTTTCTGAGAAATCACGGTTGTCAGCGTGGCCCTCATTTAAATTTACGTTCTCAACAGGGCAACTGGGAGTGCACACACACACACTTGCATGAAGACAGTCGCACACAAATTGTTTCCTCTGTGTGTTCCGTCTCACCACAGCCGTGTATAATGGATTTTACCTAATGGGCGCAGCCTGGTCGGACATCTTCAGCAAAGGAAGCAGATTAATGAGGTGATTTAAAGCCAACACCACTGGAGAGAAGTGTGGAGTGATCCCTAATTCTAAAGGTAGAAAACACTAAGATGTAATGCCTCACAAGTCATTTGTAGTCTGAGCCATTATACAAAAACCAAACCAGCCTGATTGGGTTAAAGATTTAATCATCCTGGGTCATTCAGAAAAAGACGACTACATTTATGGAACTGAATTCAAGGTTTTTATGCCTTTTTTTTTTTTTATATCAGGTCAAATGACCATACCATTTGACATTTTAAAAAAAAGTGTTTTATCTGTTTTTCTGCTTTTTCTAATAAAAGAATTTGAAAAATTCAATTTCAATAGCAAAACTTCATACATTTCCTTTTCCTTTCAAGCACTATCCCTGGATTTTTCTCATTATTTTCTGATTACTCAGTAGAGAAATCCTTTTCGTGAGCTGTAAGGTGCAGTTACTGACATTATCACTGAGTAGAAACTGTGAACAGAGATCTAAACCCAGATAGCTTTTACCTAAACACATCATAGCAAACCATTGCTTTCCTTTGAGGAGTATTCTTGTGCTTGTGTGAAATGACATCTCATACGATGACATCTACATCATCTCAGCTACAGTGAGAATTTTCCTATATTTATTTACATATTTTTTCTACTTACTTTTGAGTTGCTATTTGCTAGTGTTAGCTAACCATGTATTCACTACTTTTAGCTAACTGGTTAGGCTTCTGTGTTTGTTAAAACTACTGGTCAGTACCCTAGATGGCTGTAGTGAAGAGAAAGCATAAGCACAGCCTGTTAGGAATCAAAGTGAAACTTGTGGATTATGTAATTCTGCCCAGTATTAAATGTACGTCAGACCTGAATCCCACTTTGGCCTCATCTTCATGAAAGTCACAGTGAATCAGTTTCATTTTCATTAGTCATAGTTTAACGTGTATCAGTTCCTGTTGAAAAGGCTTTGTCATACTGCACTGCTGGATCACTATTGAACTACCTGATTTGTTTCGATCGTACTGTCTATGTTTATATATCAGTGTCTGAAATTGTGATTCATTGATGGCTGTTCAGCTTTATAAGGGAGGGAATTTAATCATCTCCTATGCCATGGTCAGTGACCAACTAATAAGCTCATCAGAAAAAGTTTCCTCATGGATCTTTTTAAAAAATAAATAGGACACATCCTTTGAACCACAGAGCAACACAACCCAGACGTCAAGGAGCCACAATGCTGAAATTAATGCTTGGTCAGTGTTTGAATCAGCCAACCTCCTACTTAGTTAATGCAGTCGTTAATACAGAAGTAAAGCATACAAAACGTTGCGATAAGTATTTGATGATACAATCATACGGGAACAAATACTTTGGCAAGGAAGATAAAAGATCCCTAGGAGCCAGAGTCTTAACAGAAATCCATCAATAGTTCAATTAATGGCCAATCAGCTGCTGACTCATTTAGACAGCTTCCAGCCAAAGATGGGTGAGAGCTGTCTGTCTGCCTGTGTGCATATGGACACATGCCCATGATGCAGTAATCAATTAGAAAAAGCTCCACTTCGTTCATCAACACAAGATGTGCTCACCCCATCCTGATAAATTAAACATTTACATTGAGTCTAGAACTGATTGTTTTTGCATTCTCACATAGCATCGACTTCCTTCTGGCACTCATAAGCAAATAAACCACTTTGAAACAGCTGGAACACAGAGATGCTAAATTTAAATCAATGTTTATCACAGTTGTTAAAGTCTTGTGAACCAGAAACAACATTATCGTGGACAGTCTGCAATCGAGAACATCAGGCCATTAAACGAGCTAGCAGGACACCGGTGAGCACTAAGAAAAGGTTTGCTTTTAAATTTGACTTGAGTAAAGTACACCGGGCTTTCTGATGAATGAGTAAACCTTGCAATTTTTCCCATCTCCAAAGGGTGTGCGGATTAAAACAAAGCTACCGTGGCATTGACACAAAGGACTGTACTGGATCATTTAACACAATTACACTCGTGACTGCACACAGAAACTCATTAAATCATTCATTTCGAAGTCAAGTATTGGCCACTAACGCTGTAGCGCCAAAATGGAAATGAATGTTATAAGACAACCACCTGTCAGACAAGATAATAGGTCGGGCGCTGCCTAAAACTAGGACGTGCTTTGCAAATTGACTTTTTAGTTCTAGAAATTAAACAGTGAAAACGAAGTCACGGAGGCCTATCGTCACAATAAATACAAAAAAAACGTTTCCCCCCCCCTCAGTTTTGGCCACATGTAGCTGCTGTTTTCCCAACCTACAGAAATATCCTCCAAAACTGCCTTCCAAATGCTGGACACTTTAATATAGGGGTGTCGAACTCCAGGCCTCAAGGGTCGGTGTCCTGCAGGTTTTAGATCTCACCCTGGGTCAACACACCTGAATCAAATGATTAGTTCATTACCAGCCCCCTGGAGAACTTCAAGACATGTTGAGGAGGTAATTTAGCCATTTAAATCAGCTGTGTTGGATCAAGGATGCATCTAAAACCTGCAGGACACCGGCCCTCGAGGCCTGGAGTTCGACACCTCTGCTTTAATAACTACAAAACTCCAACTGTTGATTTTTCAATTTCAGTTTAGACCAGCCGTCCATCCAGTTCCTAGCAGCTTATCCAATTCAGACTCATATGGACTCATGGCCTATTCCAGTTGTCATTAGGCAAAAAGCAAGTTACACCTTGAACTTGTCTCTAGTCCATCCAGGGCTAACACAGTGAGACAGACAGCCATGCATGCTCACAGCGACACCTATAGCCAATTTAGAATCACCAGTAAACACAACATGCAAGTCTGTGGACTGAGAGGGTAGGTTAGAAACTGCCCACACAAACATGGGAAGAAAAGGCAAACTCCACATAGAAGGGCCTCAATCAGCTGGTGGGTTCAAACCAGGAATCTACACTGTATGCACAAGTGTGGTAACAGGATGGCATTGTTGCAACAACAGTTTATAAATTTGTCTTTTTCCCCTACTAGATGTGTCACGATCAATAGCAAAGTCAAATCATTTAAGAACCACCGCAACTCAGCTGCAAAGTGGCACACAACATAAAGTTATAGAGCAGGGTCACCGAGTGCTGAGGCGCCTTGTGCACAGAAGTCACTGACTTAGTAAATGCATGAGAAATATACAGTGATGGCTGCAAGAATAGCCAGCTGTAACCAGTTGTTTATGTGCCCGGATCACATCGGAGTATATGAACTTGTCCATTTATACAGATACTAAACTGCAGTGTCACACAGGACAATGAAACTGTGTCTCAAAACCAAAATAGCTATCAGTGTTTAAACTTCAGGAAACCAAACAGAACAAAGCAGAGTAAAGTATTTGCAAAGTAACAGAATGAGTGACAGGAAAGCTTGCTCACCACTTGCAATTTTTCATGTTCATGCACCATTTAGAGGGCACAAACTCGAGTTATGATTTTCCATTTATATAAAAAGGGAGAAAGTTATCTAACCCCATGTGTAAATATTAGAAAGGAAAAACGAATTTACTTTGGTGTTTGAGGTCAGTCTTCCTTTGATCATACTGATGCTTTATCTGAAACCCATACTAAGGGCAGCATCTGCTGTCTGACTCACTTCTTAAAAAGCTAACACGACCAACAGAGGCCGTCACTTGGGACCTTGAAGGCTTTAAAAATCAAGCCACTCCAAAGTTTTTCTCAAGCTGGAACCATCTTATTGCGGCGGCGAGTGCTGATCTATTATTACATGCTGCATTCCTTTCTGCCACTCTGAGCTCATCTGTATGGTAAACATGTGTGGAGGTCTGTGTGTGTCTGCGCGGTGTTACATCAAAGCCTGTGATGCACTGCACCCTAACACACGCACAACTGTGATAGACAGACTGAAATGAGAGCACCCGTGTTATATCTTAAATTCTGCTAAAGAAAACAGAAATGCGCAGTGTAACACCGTCGTCCTATTCCTCCTGCAAAGCTACGTAGCCTGCAGAATGATAGCATAGCCTGTAAACATGTCGGCAACAAATCCAGCTCACCGATGGACACCCAGTCAGTGTTACCCAGAATGCACATGGTTCTGATATGGACAATGAGAGAATGCGATTTGCTCTTTGTGGTGATCAGTAGGACCAAGGCCGCATTGTTTCTGAGCTGGATGCTATCCAATTGCTCCTTTGGAGAGCACATCACATACTTCACATAACCCCATTCATGGCGACAAATATGTCCAAAGTTGCAGTTCAGAATGGCTGATCTGATTTGCCAGATAGGCTTGTTCTATTGTCAAAGAAAGTGCCTTGTAAGCAGGATGGCTACTGACCCACAGTGTTGACCCTCTGAGAGAGAAACTGGGCTCCGGTAAAAAACAACTCGGCTACTGTCAGAGGGCTCGAGAGATAACTTTTCCTCTCCCTCAACAACATGCTCTCCCATGATGCTGCCAATTAACTCTGTTATGAATCAATCTGCCTGAAATACATCTGTTACTTATAATGAGTGCAACATTGTACTCTTCCGTGGGAACTATAAAAGACTTTAGACTCTCAGAGAGTTTCTACAGTTGCTCCAAGTTGATTACAGTTTCCACAAGCAGCTATCTGGGACATGCTGTACCACATCAGTCCCACTGCTGCATTTCCACATGCAGACTGGCTCATCAGCAGCACCTGAAATAGCGGCTAAGGCCTGGGGAGGGACTATAAAGGAGCGTGCCCAACCTTACCATCTGCTTCAGATCTAGGGTTATGGGAGAGGGGGAGTTGTCCATGCCTCTTCTAGAGGCTGGATACAAGACAGGATAAATAGCATCAAACGTAATTACAAAATTGCTGATCAGCTTTTAACAGAGAAAAGGTTTTTAATTATAACTGGAATGGGATCACGTTCTAGAAAAACTCGCCTATGTCACTTATTCTCTCACATTTGGATAATCCTACAAAGGCGTGCTGCTATATTTAACTGTAGCAGTGCTATCATTCATGTTGCTGCTGTCTTGATAAACGCACACCAAGACACAAAAGCAGTTCTATCCAAGCAATTAGATCCATAAAAGATCTAAACCACATCTTGCTTGTCCAGATACTCATTTACATTACTGCCTATGAAGAAGGCCCTGCTGTTATATATTAATGTGCCAGAAAAACAGAAAATCCTTGATGTGAAAAAGCAACTCGAACCATGTGATAGGGGCATGTTGAAATTAGATATTAAAAAGGGAGATGAAAGGTTGGGATCGTGGACATGTGCGGGTAGTTTTTTTTAGCGCAGGCGTGCAACAAGAATGCAAAGCAAAAAATAAAATAAATAATTACTATAGTTGTAGCTACCTAACTGTTACCTTCTCTCACTCACAGCACTCATGCACAGTGAATCTTCACCAACACTGCTGTTGGAAAATCAAACCCACGCTCAGGGTGTGGGTGACCCACCGGTCACTTGATCCACGTTAGAGTCTTTAGAAGTTTTCCAAATGGGAGAGATTTCCACATTTTACATTATTGCTCATCAGGACAGCGTTAGATGCAGTGCACCTAAAAAAAACCTGTCAGTCACTATATCTGCTGAGGTCATGTAGTAACTTGAGAATTGACTCCATTAGCCTGGGGAAACCACTAAAATTCATAGTTTGCTTGGTATGCCTGACCAGCCCTTCTGTCCTACATCTGGACAAACAGCTGGATTATGTTACTGTGTTATCTCAGATTACATCACTACCCAGACTGCATTACTAATATGTAAGCCTTCTCTACTTGTATCATATATCCTGTGTGTCTGATAAAATAAAATAAAAATAATCAAAGGGCAGCCAAGCAGGTTTTTTTTGAATGAAATAAAGCTGTGAGGGACACAGCTTTAACTTGAGGAGTAGTCAGGTTGGTCTTAAGTCAGAGGGACTTGCCAAAGAGGCTGAATGGATTCCCTCCGCTTACTTAAAGCACAGCCAAATTACACATAACACACTGGCAGCTCTGCTAAAGGGTTTTATCTCAAAATATTGTAGAGCTGGCAACAAGGTCCACATTACAACATCTGACTGACATGTTAATAGCTTCCAAAACCGCAGAGAGGCTTCCAGTGCAAGTACTGTAGGCTACTGTGATCCAGAGAACAGCTGCTAAATTAGAATGAAAGAGAGCCTATAATTCTCCGATTCTTTCAAACACTCAGATCAAAACTAGATCCTTTGACATATTCTGTGATTGAGCAGGAACTGTCTTCAACTCACCAGAGGTACATTTTAAAGAAGCTTCTTCCTTTTTCACAGTGGCAGCAGTGACCAACAAACCAGCTACTTTTCTTGATAACTCCTACCCACACACTCACCCACACGCACATAGAAACAGGAAATGCAGTAGTAACTGTGCTGTGAATTCTTGTGTTTCCTCTTGGGTCTAGGATTATTGTGAGCAGCAGACTCAAAGAGTTCAGGTTCCTTCCTGCACTCTAGTTTTTTTTACAGTCTGGCTCAGAAACTGCTCAGTCATGGTGGATAACTCTCTGCACTGTTCAACCAAAACACACTCTAGCGGTTAAAAACCAATCTTAAGCTAGACGATTCTAACTGCACGAAACAAAGGCTTCAATCTACGTCAAGTCCATTCAACAAGGTAATATTTAAAATGTATAATTTCAATAACAGAAATCTAATAATCTATGCTAATTAGATTCAGCTTAGCTAAGTGGCTCATAAGTCAAAAGGCACCGTTGCTAAGGCAACACCCTGACACACCAAAGGCTTACAGCAGGCAGGCATGAGATCAATCACTTTACGGTGGCCTTCGAGGACCATCATTATGATCCAAATAAAATAAGAGTGCAAGGAGCCGAACGCTGGATGAAGTGAGCCCGTTTTAGAGCCTGAGCTGTTTGTTCAGCTGCTGTTTAACATCTAGACACACTGTTTGATCTGGATACCAGTCTGGTGTGTTGGTGCGTCAGACGAAAGTGTGGTGTTTTGTGCTCGAGAATGCGTTGTTTAACAATGGACTGCAATGGCAAGCCAGAGTGACAACGAAAGCTTCAAATAATCGTGGAAAAATATGACATCACCAGTATAGAATAAGCTAACTCTGTGAGGAATAAAGTAGGCTAAACTGTGAGCTCTAGCATGACCCAAGCCTGATATGACTGCCACCTTAAACAGGCCTACTGTTAAGTCTAGAGGTAACATGTGAAGAAAAACTCGTATCAAGTCATAGTACCATAATAATAAAAGCTCTTTTTTCCTTCTTTATAGTTCAAATGTCTACCCTCTCTTACCCAAATGCCCATTTCATAACATCTGGCAGAGCCCGTTATATGTCCTAACATCTGACTTGTCACTTCTGGATGTGAAACTTGCCTTAGTGTCGACTTTTAAATCTCTTTGTAAACGATGTTTTATCATAAAACTTTATGCTTAACTAAATATAGTTATTCCAATTTATTAAACATATTTTATGGTATCTGAAGTTGTGCTTCTTATTAATCTTCAAGATGGATTTTTACTAATGACTCTTGTTATGTCTGTCTACTATAGCTATGTTAAATAAAATTGCACGGTGCCACTAACTACCCAACTCTCTGGAGCCAGTGGCACAATTAAAAAGAAAATGATTATAGTTTAACTTAGTCTGAAAAATGTGTGCAAATTTATTCGGCTGACATAAGACATAGACCTCTATACTGCAGAAGCTATTTGAAAGGCATTTTCTTTTATACCACCGAAGTCCTTTGTCCAACTGCTGTGGATCAGAGCACACTGCACTCTGCAAAGAGGCAAACGACAAACTTTTCAGAGGCACCTTTCAAGTCTGTGGGGGGGATAACTATCTGATATTCAAAACTTCTCTGTGCTCTATGCCAAACCCAAGTTCCCACTGACACATGCTTTGACATGACCTGTTAAACTAAAGCAAGAAAGTAGACAAGTAAGAAAAAAGGGATGGTGTGGCTTAACGTCAGAAAAATAAGAATCTGTAAGGAAAACAATCTCTTTCAGAACGATGGCATGACCAAACTGCTCACTGCTGCCCTAAAGGAACCGGTGTGGGCTCTTTTGTGTCAAAAAATGAACTATGTAAATATTCTGTACATACTGAAAAAAAAGCTAATTTTAATTCAAAAAGAATACTGCGCTGAACACCAAATTTCGATATGTCTAAAGTTTGAACTTTTTACCTTTTGCCAAGATAAAAAAAAAAAATAGTCCAACTCCTCACCTTGCATCTGGCATGTCTTAGTGCCTTTGTCTGGACATATTAGTGGAGGTAGAGCTAAAGGGGCTAAAGCTCATATGTCAATGCAAACAGTCATTTTTAACAAAGCAGCCCTTAGGGGGGAAAGAAAAAAAAACTTGGCTGGGCATGCCTTCAAGTCTTACAGTTGGGATGTTTGTTTGGGGTAACAATAGTATGAAAATTGTGCGGTTGGACAGCTGAAGAGGGTGCAGCATGAGAAACATCTGGAACGGATGCGCACAAGCTTTCATCTGCTGGAGTATTTACTCTAAATCACAGTAAACAAATGGAAACTGTAGCACGCTGGTAAAGACTTTAATGACACAATGTCTGTAAGATGAACCTAAAGAATGGCAGGGCAGTTATGTGGCCTACAGTGTTGAAGGAGGGATTGTTTTTAGGAGATTTCCCTCTCTTGGGCCTCAAGGAGGTGGGAAAGGGAGAGAAAAGGAGAGCAGGGATTTGTACCTGTGTGGGCTTTGGACAATTACACTGCAGGTATAGAGACAAAGCTACAGAGAGATTTTCAGTGGGAGAGATGACTCACTGAAGACATTGAATATAATAAATGAATTACTAATTTGTAAAAGTACGTTTGCTCACGTTGTATGTATCATCAACTAAAACATTCATCCTTTGATCAGTAAAATGTTACATAGGTGGCATTTTAGTTTCTAACATTATCGCCAACGTTACTGTCGACCTTTAAGTGGACCTTCCTCGATTGCATGAATGTTTGTCTTAACACTATCGACCTGTTCGCCTGCCTCTGTTGTCCATCTGCTTTTTCATAGTTTGTTTTGTTTCAGATGATTTACATAGCTGGCTTCCAAAGCCATCTGTCCTCCTGTGTTTCTTTCTGTCCAGCTGTCTATTCACCCACTGTGTTTGTACATTCTGTTTCCCTTTCAGAAATCTTTCAAAAAAAAAAAAAAATCCTGAAATTTAACTAAAAACCAAGAGAAGGAAAGAGCCATTCCTTCATCGTTTGTACAGTACACACTGAAAAGCAAAGAAAAATGATCTTCCCCTGCTCGGTTTCCCATCTGCCCTTCCTCCTTCCCTCCCCTTGCTCTACCACAAAAAACAGCACCTTGCAGGATGTGCGGTTTCTGGGCCTTTGATAGGGTTAAGCCGGCAGTGGAACTGGAGGGGCCGAGGAGGAACAACCCTCCTATTCAAGACTAGGCCTGTAATTTCATCGGGAAGGACATGTGCTGCAAGCCTACTGGTGAGACGGAGGGAATAAAAGAAACTGAGAAGGGAAGACAACGTAGTATAAGGCCAGTAAAATAAAAATACTGCAAAGGGGGCAGAGGGCTTAGCAAGCTCTTAAACATTAAAGGGGAAAAAAGGCATGCTATTGTTATAGTGCAAATCTAACAACCTATAAGAACACACTCGAATAATCCACTGCCACCATACCGGTAACAGACACCACAGGGACACCCCGGAAATCTCAAATTCTTGTCATGATGTTTTTGAGCTGATTTAATAGTTTTCTTTATAATGTATTATGCGAATCCAGAGGCGAGTACAAATAAGACTGCTCCACAACACACACACAAAAAAGACAAATAACAAAAGTAATATAAATTTTACATGTTGCTGTACTTAAATACAAACCAGCACCTCTCCTCTTCCTGCAGTTTAGCTTCTGTGAACCTGACGCCCTACCACTAGCTAGTCTGTACTGTAAAACAAATTGCACATATCTGTTGCCATATTTTTAATTTACCTGAAAATGAGTAAGCTTTTTGTCTTCCTAATGCTCATCTTGTCTGCTTTGAAATAAATTGGTGTTTAATATCCCCATGCTTACTTTATTCATTTCATTTAAAAACAAACAAACCCTGAAAACACAGATACGTTTGGAGGTATAATGGGCTTTATTTCCTATTCAGATCTTCATAGGTTAAAGTTTGGAAAAGAAAAATAGTTTCAAGGTCAAAGACAATGGATAACATGCTTTATCTGCAAATGAGCAGCTGGCTTAGAAAAAGCACAAGTAAAAGTTTGTACATGCACACACACAAACACATACAGACACACACCATGAAGAAACACACATGTCCATTCAGGCTTTTCTAAAAATACTATTACAAACCCCTCTGTGTCTACACACAGGCAGTATTGATTACTAGGGTAATGCCTTTAAATTAGACTCTAAGTAGCACAGAGCTTCCTTGTGTGCTAACCTTGTGAGTGTCAATAGGGATCTATGAATGTTTTTGTAGCGATGTGCTCTGTGTCTATGTGCCATTTGTCTGCATCTTTCATCTTTTCAGTCGTTCCGTGTGATCAAACGAGAGGCTGTTTGGTTGAAAAGCATGTGCAGGGCATGACTGAGGCTTTATAGTAGGATATTGTTAGTATACTGTATATGAATACATTCAATTCAATTTTATTTATATAGCGCCAAATCACAACAAAAGTCACCTCAAGGCGCTTCATGGATACAGAGAAAAACCCAACAATCATATGACCCCCTATGAGCAAGCACTTTGGCGACAGTGGGAAGGAAAAACTCCCTTTTAACAGGAAGAAACCTCCGGTAGAACCAGGCTCAGGGAGGGGCGGGGCCATCTGCTGCAACCGGTTGGGGTGAGAGAAGGAAGACAGGATAAGAATACATATATCTCCTTAATGTTCAGTATATGCAATCGTTTGGTTCAGCTGATAACTTCTATATAAGCTGACGTTGTGCAAAAATGCAGTAAAGTATAATTAACTGAATTTGGGGAATCTTGCCAACTACAAGCTCTGGGACGGCAAAGACAGGAAACAGAGACATTGACTCAAAGATTTATCCCTTCACTTTAATCTATATTTATGATCGAAAATATGATCAAAAAAGTTGGATTTTCTCTCCCCTTACGAAAAACTATTAATCTTTTCCAACTTGGCATTAATTTATCTGACAGGTGAAACAATGCTTTCATTGCCCTGCAAAGTTGATTCTGCTCATGTGGACGAGAGAGACATCAATACAATCCTTTCACTGAGACATCTCCAACCAAGCGTTAACATACTTGCTTCCTTTAAATGTGGAGTCTAATGTCATGTATTGAGTATAAAGTAATTTAAAAGTTGTCTTTCAACTGCACTAAAATAAGGGCAGTACATTTCCCAGAGTGTCAGAGTAATAATGTTGTTATTGAGTCACTGTGAAACTAAGAACATTAAAAAAAAGTCTCATTTATTTCATAGAAATACAAATGTTGGCCAAATGAAGCAGAGCTCAGCTAATTTATGTACTAATCTGGAAACTATTTCTACACCGCTTCCCAGGAAGGACAGTTGAATTACAAGTTGTGCCATGATTTCTGTGCACACTGTGGGGCATGGGGAGCAGGGCAGATAGAACATCTGACCTATCGGCATGATGACATCCCATGCATCTGTGCTTCGATTTCCCGAAAGCCAAATCAGTCAGATAAAGTACATTTCATTCTTTAAATACAAGAAACTCGTTTGGGAAGCTCTGCCTTGGTTTGGTGCCATGTTTTGATTACACACTATGCTATACAAGCTAACAAAAGAGTCCCGCAAGTCTACAAGGTTTATCAGTTTATGTAACAATTCAGCAAGTTAGAAAAAAAGAACCCAAGAGGTAGGGCAGTATTTAAAAAATTCTCATTTGTTGCAAGCACCAGAGAAACTTGGATCATGTTACAATTTGCTTCTAAACAGGAACTAAACCAGTCAAATCCACATTAATGTGCTTACTACACAGAAAAGTTCCAATTTTCACACCATCTCAACAAGTATGTTGATACGTGACAATACCAGACCTCACCACTGCCAACCTGTACAGACATGAACCTGGTTTACTGACACCTCAACTCAATCTGAATGTTAGCATCAGGAGCAACTGCTTGACACTGAGCAGTGCAGGTTGGGGGTTAAAGTAATGAGGTGCCTGGATGGGTACACTACAGCTTGTACTTAAGGGTAGATTTCAGGGGCAGGTGGAGGATAGTGTAATAACATTCATGTCACATGTCCGGGCATCTCTACTTAGACTGCTGGCCCTACGATCCAGAACTGGATAAGGGCAGAAGATGGATGGATGGAACCCTCATTTTGGCCTTACTGTGAAAATGTTGCAGCGATAAGATGCAACAAGATTGACAGGATGGTTTGTTCCCCAGACCCCACACCCACAAAAAGCCAAGAATCTGGCTTGTAGTTGACAGGAAATTTTTATTTGAGGAAATACAGTAGCTACAATAACCACATAAGTGTCTTCTTAACTTTAAACCCATTATAATTAACCCAGCTGATCATGACAGTGAATGAAAACCAAGAAACCAGTTGAAACGCATACTGAAACCAGTTCCCACCAACAGAACACTTTTGGGGGAGGTCTTCCCCGCAGCCACAGTAAAATGCCACAGAATTTTTGCCAAGAGCCAAACTTTAATCTAATCATAATCTAAAAATCAAAGCGATATAAATATGCTGATATGATGCACTTTTTCATTTTCAGCCATATACGCGCACATGTATTTTTAAAGGCTGTTTAAGGGCTGTGAATGAATCATCAGAGCTCCATCTGAAGCCTACAATCATAATCATTTTATCATGAATGATTCAAACATTCCTAGAACTGAGAAAAACAGTAGAACCACATCCTTCAAGCTTGAGCTAACCAAACTGACAGATAAAAAGAAAACACTGAGAATACTTTATACTAGAGGATCTGATTTTTTTTTAACACTCGCAGGCTGATGCAACAAAAATGTGTAAGGCTAAACTGCACTGTGAGGGCATGATAATGAGCCTGCTTTGATTCAGATGGCTTCCTGCAGTGGAGCTGAGTTAGGATATTTAAAAGTAGGCACAGATAAATATTTCCAACATATTCCCCATCCTAAATTGTGAAGATCATCACCTGACAAGGAAAAGATTAGAAAGAAAAAGTTGGAATGAGCAAATGTGTTACACCAGCTCATTCCTTCGTGGTATTCAGAAGGTGAATTCAGCGCTGCCACAGCTTTCCTCTCAGTTGTAACATTACAAGAATATTCTTTGATTTTAATTGAAATGTGTTTGTGTGATGTTCAGGACAGCAATTGCGATCATTTTGGTAAATGAATATAATCACTAATAATCAAGCCGATTTTGAGTGAACACCTACAAAACAAGTCACAAACCATCCAGGGGATTACACCACCCCCAGCACCAATGAGTTCTCAGACCACATGCATGAATAAAACTGCCCATGGGCATCTACTGTAGCAGTAATGATGGTTTTGAGTACTTTAGCAAGTGTCTTTTTTATTTATTTAAATCTAAGAGGAAACTGTTAACACTGCACAAGACACAGTCGTGCAGTGTAGTTGTTCATATATTGCCTTCCAACCAGGTGGAGACACAAACCTAGCCTCCGGTGGTAACATGCTAGTGCTGGTGCCTACTCAGATAAATGGGAGGGTTGCATCAGGAAGGGCATCCGATGAAGAAATGTATGTCAAATCTAATATGCGGCTCCATCTGCTGTGGCAGATTTGGAAGTAAGGGAGCACTTTCTTCTATTTGACATCAAAATGAATGTTGAGTTCAAAGACAGCCAACGTCCAATCCATGAGGACAAACTTAAGGACTCTGTGTAGTAGTCAGCAAAATGAAAGCAGAGTTCAAAGATAGGTGTGGTCAGAGAACTCGGTGGTGTCATAGTTGGTGTAAATCCATCATAAGATGGTCTCTACTTAGGTCTTTTCTCTGATCCTAGCTTAAAAAAAAAAAAAAACAACTGTACTTGCTGTAGCTCAAATCACACCCTTATCTTGGCCCTCACTCAGGTTTCAGACAGAGCGATCTCACTGTAGCCCGAGGCCCAATCACTCCCCTTGTCACAGTCCCAGTCACGAGCAGCAGGGATTGATTTCTCACAAGGCATCTGGTGGTGAAAGCAAATCTGTGAAGAACGAAAAGTCCACAATGGTCCCAACCCACACTTCGCAGGGCACCAGAGGCTAAGACAGGCTAACACTATCAGCTCCAACGTGAACGCACACAGAGCGAAAACAAAAGAGCGAGGAGGCTTCACAAAGACCTCATTTCCAGATAATTATAGTGGAAGCCAATATGGAGGAAGTGACAGAGAGTTACGTTCTGTTATCTCCTCAGACCTACCCTCAGGGAGGCTTTAACTGCCAATCCTCTCTCCGTTTTTTAAAGTACCCACGCTTGACTGAGAGCAGGCTCTCAGTCTTGTTCTCAGGGGCTGAGATGACACATCTTGAACAGAATAAATGTCCATCAGAATATCTCGTTAAACCCTTTGCCATGGTACCTATGTGGAAAACAAACTTGTCAAGACCGGACAGATGAAATCAAATGCCAGTTTTGCATGCAGAAGGCAACCCCAACAGGATCCACCCAGGGCTTTTGGATTAGCACAAGAAAGATCGGAGAATGTGGGGCAGCTGTTAAGAGTGTGACAGCAAAGGACAAAAGGGGGCGAAAGAATAAAAGAACAGACAGATCAGTTTTCACTGCCCTTTGTCTTTTTACTGTAAGGCAAGCAAAACTAGCCATTTCTTTCTCTGTCCCCCCGAAGGCTCAGGACATGAAGGCCACCCTATTTTTCTGCAAGTGACCATAGCACCATCGTGCATGTGCCACACAACCAGCCAGGTTACTATGTATCACGTCCCTCTGACACATCATTAACCAGGACAAATCACAGGACCCAAGGGTAGACGGGAGCTTCCTCCACACTGCCTGATTAAAAAGTAAGATATATGAGGCATGTCCACAGTGCTTGTGCGCCTGCTGGAAAGCTGACTGCGCAAGTGTATACACACACACACACACACACACACACACGTTTACATTTTAATTTTTTTTCTGAACAATCTTATTCCCCAGCTATACTGGTGGCAGATTCTGTCATCCTAAAAGCAGATCACCATCTATAATTAAGGAGATTAAAAAAAAAAAGTTTTGTGGACTATTTTCTTCATGATGGTTGGTATCATGCTCCACTTTGGATTGAGAGAAATAGGGCACATCAGGAGAGACCAGACCGATCTAAAAACAAACAAACCCCAAAACAAAACAGAAAGCATAAAAAACAAAAACCAGAACTTTCTTCGCAGCTCACTCCATTCCTATTAAACTGTAATAAAATGGGATGTCAGACTCCGCAGAGACTTCTTGCAATATGCTGCACTTCACCCTAACCTACAAAAAAAAATCCACCAGAAAATAAAGCAGTTCTGCATCTTTTTTATTATGTTTTTTTTCTCATACAGACATTCTGTCAGTGCGCCCCAGGGTGGCTGTGGCTACATTGTAGCTTGCCATCACCAGTGTGTGAATGTGTGTGTGAATGGGTGGATGACAGGTTGTGTAAAGCGCTTTGGGGTCCTTAGGGACTAGAAAAGCGCTATACAAATACAGGCCATTTACCATTAATACAATTAGAAATGAGATCTGAATATCTTCATTGGACTCGAGTATAGTTTAACTCAAGGCTTAGTAGCTCATACCAGAAATTTCTACTGGCTTACAAACCTTTTAAGGCAGCGGTCCCCAACCCCCGGGCCTCGGACCGGTACCGGTCCGCGAGTCGTTTGGTACCGGGCCACGAGAGTTGAGGCTCGGGTGTGAAATGTATGGTTTTCAGGGTTTTTATCGGTTTTAGCGTTATTTTGTTATCGTTTTTATCGTTAACTCGGTTTTCCTGGGTCTTTTCACGTGTGTTATGAATAAATCTTCCCTTTTTCGGTACCGGTACTAGTTTTATTTTGTTGTATTTATCCGCGACACCTTAAAGGCCGGGCATATTGTCGGGCATAAACCGGTCCGTGGCGCAAAAAAGGTTGGGGACCGCTGTTCTAAGGTACTTTGGAATTTTACCTGCATTTCAACCACAGTAAATGAGGACACTGTTAAGGTTTCTGCCACAAAAAAGAAGAAAACAAAACTGTCTGTACTAATTTACATTAACCCTGAATTTAGTGAATCTAGGGGTAAAATTTGTAAGACTATATGCAGTAGACTGGTCAAGAGGAAAAGTTCACAGCTTCATTCAGACAACAAATCTTGAAATCTGTCAACTGCAAAAAAATGTATTAAAGTGCCAGTTAATCTAAATGCCTTTTGCCATTTAATTTTAGAAGCAGTGGGCAATTGAGTTCCTTGTTTAGTTACTGATTTTAAATCTTAAACGTTATTTTTCTTAGAAAAATATGATGAAATTTTTTTTACCGATTACTAATTTCAGCTGTAAGAACTGGTTTGTCTCTTGCCAGTAACTGAGCAGTTAAGTTGCACAAAAAGACAACTTTGACTTAAAAGTCGTCCATTAATCTTCTGACTGTCTGCAAGCCATGATATTTACACAAAAGACACAACCAACCAAGTGAACAGAAGTGCGAGAGCTTAGATTTTGGAATTCAGGTCAAAGATCAAAGGTCAGCAGTTTGCTGACTAAAGGGCAAAGCTGTCCTGGCGAGAAGGCTTCCAACCGAGGGTCAGTGAGGACAAACAGCAAAACGGACAGACTGACGGAAACAGAATACCATGAAGAAGCATGCTCCAAACATATCAATTATGAACTTTTAGGATAAATCGGTGAGGGAGTAGTAAACATGCTACAATTAACTTTCATCTAACTTTAAACCACAAGCAAGCACAAATATTGGCCATTTCATCTATTCGATAATAACCACAATAAACAGCTGGACAGTGTTGCATAGAAGCAAGGAGAGTTTTCAGGAAAAGTTACATTTTCCATGATGATTGTAATGATAAAACAGAACTATAAATACACAGCGTTATCTTTTCCCTTAGGTTTCTTTAACCGTTCAGTACTAGTTATCTCGGGAGAAACTCTCTTTCAGGCTTAGAAACAGAGTGAGAAGGGATATAACAACAGCTCAAAGAGGACTAAGTGGGACTCTCTCCACATGTGACTGCTGGAAGTAGGACTCCAAGAGGAGGGGAGGAACATGGCTGACAGACCTTTATCCCTAAATGGCGCTTTTTTTTTTTCCTCTCCAAGCACCCCACATATCTGTGGCTGGAACCACAGTTTTTGCTCCAGTTTCCATCCCAAGGGAGGGTGGAGCAGAGTTCAGACTAGAGCTCATAAGCCCAGCCTGAGGCTCCTCGAACACTAGCCCCGGCTGCTGTACACTCAGTTCGTGCCTCCTCCTCCTGCAAACCCACAATGATCGTTTATTGTAAGGCTGATAAGCTGAGACCGTGGAAAACTCTCCAGTTCCTCCCTACATTAATACAGACTTTGTGGTGTCCGCAACAGCAGTACTCAATTATATTTTTAGATGAAAGACATGGGTGACTTCTTGTCTTTAACCTATGGTCAATCAGACCTACACACACAAAAAAGATTAGTCATTTTGTTGACATCTTTCTGACTAGATTTTATAACCCCACCCCCGAAATCTCCTCAGGGCAGCAGCCCAACATGGTAGTTGTGCCTCAAGGGGTGGTCTCTGGCTATAGCTCAGGAGGGCGGCAGGCTAAAAGCTCTCTTTCCTCAGGTCATGAGGTCAAAGTAGAACAAAGAAAAAAAGGGGGGTGGGGTGGGGGGGGGGCAAGGAGGAGCCACAGGATCACTACATTAAGCTTGTTCACCAGCGTTAAGGCTAGATGGGAAAGACAGTTTATGGCAGATTGTGAAGTAAGAAATTGTCTTGGAAACAAAGTTTCATACTTGATGCAAAATACATTTCATGCACCAGCATTTATCAGACCCAAAGAAACTCTTTATTTGAGATTATAGAATAGAATAGAATTCAACTTTATTGTCATTGCACATGCACAGGTACAGGGCAACGAAATGCAGTTTGCATCCATCCAGAAGTGCTTTAGTGATATAGATATATTACAATATATATTAGCAATAGTATAGATATGTAAGTATATTACAGAAATGGGTCTATTATGGTATGTTATAATGTACACGGTATGAAGTATGTTGTGAATATTCTATAACTATAAGTATGTACAGGCTGTAGTGAGTACAAGCTATGTACAGGATATAAATATGAAAAACTATACAGAATATGAAATAAATAACTTTACAGAATCTGAGATATACAGCTATACAGAAATGGGAACTATGCAAGTTGTAAACAGTTGTAGGATTAAAGATTATTGAATGTACAGAATGATTATTTACACAGAGCTATACAGTAGTGCAGTTAAGATAAGTGAGGGTGTAGATAGTTTCTACAGAGGCTATATAAAGTGCTGGTGGTTGTGAGTGGTGGTTCAGTCCATGTTATTATTGTGTTTGAGGGTACAGTTGTCCATTGTGGGTGTGTGTATGTTCAGTCCATGAGTTTAACGTGGGTCAGATGTCAGGAGGCAGAGTTCAGGAGTCTGACAGCTGTGGGGAAGAAGCTGTTCCGGTACCTGGTGGTCTTAGTCCGGAGGCTCCTGTGGCGCCTCCCAGAGGGCAGGAGGGTGAAGAGTCCATGTGATGGGTGACTGGGGTCTTTGATGATTTTCCCAGCCCTATTATTAAGAGGTGCTTTCTTCACCTTTGCAATTTCATGTTGTCAAGTATCACAAAGCCTGTTAATTTGTAAAAATTTTAAGAAGTAGGGAAATGTTATACAATTTGAATGCATTTTTTTCTTCCAGATTACGCATGGACTGCCTGACCAAGACAGTGTTATGCAAGAACACATTCCAGATGGTGTGCAAAACCAGCAAAGAAGTTGAATTGTTGAGTTCAAGGATATTACACGTCTTTAAGTATGCACACGTTCAAATACAAATATTTCACTTGAGCATATAGCGGAAATTATAAAAGAAAATACATTTCTTCAATACACCAAATCACTAGTGTAATCATCTTTGTCAGGTGCTGGGAATATGGGTAACTATTTGATGAACACCAACAAGGCTCGACTTGCCAGCAAAATATTATTTGTCAGTCTTGTCATACATTTGATTGTTTTGAATTCCATTATTTCAAGAATGCTGGGAAGGCTGCCAACTAAAGGCAATCAGAGGTGAAAAGTAAACAGGCACAAACGAAGGCTCAAGATCAGTAGAAGTGAGCACAGTTGTTAATAATAGACTGTATATTTTTATCACTTTGGTTTAGGCTTAATTAAGCCAAAATATTACGTAAACATTCTGTTTGTGCAAAAGACCAGAAAAAAGTAGAATATTTTCAGTTTCTCTTTCTTAAAAGGAGAAACTTTTCCCCCACACAGCTCTAGAGACCAGTCAGTGACCATCTGGTAACCACCAGTCACAAGGAAAAGTGTGTATTCTGCAACTGGTTGGCAAGTGATTGCTGGCAGCCTCTAGTGTGAAACTGATTGCCAAGAGGCATGCGTTACTGCACTGAAAACCTCCTTGCAACCGTTTTGGTTAGTAGCAGATTGGCACAGTTGCCAAATTAGTTTGCTTGGAAGATGCAGAGTCATCTGCAAATTATTCACCAAGCAGTAGTCAAACATAGAAAAGTGTGATTCAAACTGTAAATGGAAATGTTTGCCTTCAAGATAGAAGTTGCACATTTTGAACCGTTTTGACTGCAGCAGCAAGGCATAACTTACACTTCTACATTTCTGGTTTGTGTGTCACTTTAAGCTTTACTACAGCTTAGAGAGTAAATAAATGACAAATATTTGCAGACAAGTCGATGTTATCGATGTAAACAGTTGACCACTGTAATTTGCTAGCAACCAAAACAATCACAAAGAGGTTTTTTTTTTTAGTACAGTACCCTCTTTGTGGCTGATGAATAAACTACCTCAGCAAAGAAGCTTCAGCTTCCCTGGTCATGGTCAGCCAAACCACTGACACAGGCGGAAAAAAAGCAACCAAAGTGGCAGATGTCACATTGTTTAAGGGAACCCAGAACAAGGACTAACGAGAGACTTCACTTATAGAATGTTTGCACTCATCTTAAAAAGCTTTCACCACCGCTAACCACATAAACGGCTTAGAGCCGCAGATGAATCGGATGAACACACAGACGCAGTTTAAAACAAGTCACCCAAGTCAGAGCCTGTGACCTCCGCCTTCACTTATTCCTGCCCTGGCCTCATACTGTCCTCTCCCTTCCCCCAATCTTCTTACCCCTAATCCAGGCCTACTGGGTGGCAGACAGCAGCATGGCCTGGTAGTCAAACTGTGTCTATCTGCCTTCCTGTCTGTCCATCTGTTGGGCCTCAGCCATGGTTCAAAGAAATTAAGGTTGTCCAGAGAGTAACCAAAATCTCTGCAAATCCCCAACAAAACCTCCTTTTTACTTTAAACTTTCACTTTTAATTCCGGTTTTACTTTCTTCAAGCACGGTCTTGTTCCATTTATACCCTGCACCTCATATTAGCTAATCCAGTGCAGCAACACACTGGATCTCATCCAGCTCATTACTAGGCACTTACATGGATTCTTCTTTTTGCGCCAACATCACCAGAGAGAAGGAAAATAGTAGTTGAAAGAAGAAAAAAAGAGGAACAAAAGCCAACCATTTAGTCCAAAACTTTACTTTCAATTTATTCGGTCACACTGCAGTAGGGTACATTTCTGGGAAGAAACTGAATTAACTGGATCTGAAGACAATACACCAGGCAACATGTTTGTTTGGTTTGGGGAATATAGTGACATGAATGGGGGCAGGTTTGGCTCTTTTTTTTCCCTTGTTGATGGTCAGCGTGGGGGGCTGCAGTAAGGTCCCGGTAGCCTTTGTGGTGACAATAACGAGCAGCAGGGAATGTGAAGCTTTGCTTGTGCTCAGCAGAGTTTATTAAAACTACAAAAAGGGTGAATGGCCACAGATGGTGCTGTCAATAACAATTCACCCAGCCATGCAAACACACACCCATGCACAAAGACAACACCCAGTGCCATACCACTGCATGTGAGCCCATTACAAACACCCACAGTTATAGAAGTTTGGAGGGGGGGGGGTTAAAAATTGATGATAAGTGTGTGAACGGATGTGTGATACTGTGGAGAAGTGATCCAGGAGGGGTTAGAATTACGTTAGTCTTGCAGCCTTTAAACTCCATCAACACTCTGCCAAGATGGAGCATCACACATCCACCAATGTACACCGCGGTATTGGTTACAACTTAACTGTTGTGGGAAGTGCAATACTGTTAGTAAAATGGCTCTTTGTGTGAACTGATTGGCTGTTGGCAAAAAGCAATGTAGAAGAAAGCTGAGCTGAAATTAGAGGCTTGGTGGTGTAACTACAGGTTGGTGTTAATGGGAAAAAAAAAAAAATCTGACCGTTGCAAAAAGGGTCATGTTATACTGACAGCTGGCTTCAGAGCCATTCACACCTTCAAACTCACATCTGATAATATTTACTGAAGGAGGAGGCAAAGGTGACACTGGGAAATAGGAGTCTGCTCAGACAGCTGCTCTATCTGGATTAACCCAAAGTATGAAACAACCAACAAACAGTCCGTCAATCTATCAGCGACTAGATCAAATGTAACAAACTTCTAATGTTACAAATTCAATATTTATGATACTGACATTAATAACTGGAATACCAGAAACATGAAATTATGTACCCAAGGATGTAAAATTGGCTAATGGCTATTTTCGGGTTCTTTGTGAAATCCCTCTTCAAACTGATTTTGTCTAAACAGATTACTTTCTGAAGTATTGTGAAAACTTCCCAGTGTTCTCCATGCTAAAGCTTGGTAGCAGGCAGAGTTAAAGCAAAAATCCGCCCACATGATAACCTGACGTCACATGAACATCACATGCAATGCATGATGATCCACAAGCACGCACCCATGCATTTGAAGAGACGTAATTTGTGCTGATAGTGAAGTAAATTAACTAATCACACTTTTAACCACAAGACAACTCTTAGCTATTTGAAAAGTAATTACCACCATACAACCTCCCAGCAGTTTCCTTCCTTTAATCCCCCTGCGTACAAACATGGAGGGACCATTCTCTTTGTATGCAAAGGGGCAGAGCTCTGATTTCAAAGAGCAGTGAAGTCAGGTCAAGGGTCAGCCTTTATAATGATCCAGGAGAGGACCCCTGTCAGAGGTTTTAACGGGTTCTGCCATCTGAGTCACAACCCCCAGGACACAAACAGCAAGCTAGAGCCTGACATCAAACCGACATTTCACCCACAACATTGCAGACAGTGTTGCCCCGTTCCACCAGTCCACAGAAACAGAGGCACACAGAGAATTGCAATGTACCCAAAGCTTTCACTTGCTGGTTTACAATTACTTTAATTGACTGCAACTGATGCACGTTATAAGGCACAAACAAACTCCACTGTCTTAACCCAATCTCCTTAATGTTTTTGTTTTCCCAGATCAAGCCGAGTCTTGATGTAGATGCCAATTCTTAGCAGTTATAAAGAATTAAATCCCCATGCAACAAAGCATTGTCAATAAAATGATAACTGCCTTCAATTGCCAAAATGACTTGCTTTACATTTCTCGTAGGAGGTTAAAAAAGGCTATTGGACGGGACTTATGAAACGAATGTTAGCTGAATGACAAACCAGGCCAGGGAACAGTAGTGTAAGACTTTGTAGGAAAGCGTTCAGACAGTCACCGTGGAAAGCTACTTTAAATACATCACATTTACTGACTTGAATAGCAATCCCACTAAGCACAAGCATGCTGAGCACAAATATGAAAATGATGAGTCGCAGGGAAAAAAAAGGAAGAAGCATGAATTGTTGGTGTAACGATGCAAGTCTCCTGTCAAAATCAAGGCAGAGGGTTTGAGGCTACAGATCAGTGTGCTTATGTAAGATGCAGCAAAACTGGCTTCCAGATCTCTGTCAAAATATTGTGAAAATTCTGTACTTTTTAAAAGCTGTGAGACGGGGAGAATATTGGCCAAAACATCAGAGTGTTGGCTCCAGTTGTTGATGTTTTTTAGGATGCTTGTTGTTCTACTTCTAAAGTAATCAATGTCTGTTCACCAGATTCTGCCTCTGGCTGTCACCGGTCATTGCAGATTAAACCCCACTCATTACCACCCTTAACATATAAAAGGCTTTACAATCGCTGAATCAGGAGCTGCTCTTCTGAATGCAGAAACCGTGCTACTACACTACAAAGCATTTTCTTCCTGTACTACTTACTCATATCCCAATGAGCCCAGCAGCTACCCCCCCACCCCAAAAAAAACAAAACAAGTCTTCCTTTGCAGGCGAACACCGACCTAATAAAGATTCCTCTTTTTCTTTTTCAGACGACACAGTATTGATAAGAAATACAGTGTTTACCTGTGGTTAATTATAGTTAAAGATAAATTCAATCAGTCGTTTTTGGAACATACATTTGAAAGATAATAAATAATGCATCCCTCAGATGGAATACCCACGGGTTATTTACAATGCAAAAAGAACCAGAACAGTACTTTATGCAAATAGCTGTGCACCGCCTGTGATGTTAACTCCCCCGAAGAAAAATATCCTACCTAGAGGATATTTACAATGCATGACAAGCTTCAGAGCATTAGCCTCAGAATTAGATTCAACAAAACAATACACTTAAACTTTGATTTACTGAGGCTCTTCTGGTGCTGTCAAGCAGCAGCTATTCTCAGCATCAGGTGCTTTTTATTAACACACCAACTTCCTCGAGACAACTGGGAGGCCAAGTCATGTCTTGTTTGACATCGTTTATGACTGTGCATCATCTTCTGAAAGCCCTTAGTCATCCTTACAGGGGGGTGCAGGGGGATGGGGTTCTGAACAACCCTTGGCAAATGATAGCTTGCTTTCATGCAATCTTGTAATTCCTCAACCAACACTTCTCTATACCCTTCTTAAAGCCCCACCAACCACCACTAACCTCTCCTCTTTTCTCAGCAGTTAAGGCTGGCTATGGGAGGTGAATAGGTGGCATTTCTGCAAATTAATAGCACTGAGGAACAGAGCTGGTAGGCTGGGGACCAAATCCCCATGGTTACCCTGGAGCAGCAACTGCCTTTTCTGTCTGGGAATAAGCCAACGGGGGACTTGAAGGAGACAAGATAAGTTAGGGGCGACATCAGTGAAGCACACCTTTAAATCACATACCTTAATCTAGTCACTGAGCAGTTTTAAGTTTTAAAGTGTGTGTGGCATTAAGTGGGAAACAAATTGGCATAGAATACTAACCATCCACTACTTCTTAAGTGCCCCTGAGCAGTTCACTCAAAGTTAATTTGTGTGTATCTGTGATGCCTGAACTTGTCCTTTCTCACCTCTCCAGTTGCATAACCTTGCTGTGATATTATGGGAACAATGGCTTAACGACAAAAGTCCCACACCAGCTAGAGTTCAAGAAAAAATCTCAACAGTAACAGGTAGTTATAACACACAAGCGTGACTAAAAATGCAACAGGCCAAGTGGGAATAATTACAAGCATCTCGGTTGTTAAGGACAATGTGTGGACATACAGCCTTAAAATAACAGATTTTATTTTATTTATTTTTAAAGGCTACAGGCCTGAAGCCATGTGAAAGATAGTGATCGCTTCTTTGAACCAGTGTCAGTCTATTGAGCGTTCTCAGTGGTTTTCACATGCAAAACTATGCAAGACTAAAAACCCTTCCTGAAATGTGACTAATGATTTATTTTGCTGACTACATCCCTAACTTTGTCCTGCTGGCACAAATATTATTGAGCTGTGGCAGCCCTCCAAGTCATTTTACAGATATCCAAGTTATATGAAGGCTGGACCTCTTGGAAAGACATGTCCTCGTTTGACTTGACCAAAAGGGGGTCATTTACACCAACTTTCTTTCTTAATCCACCTCACCACAAGTCATAGCCAGTGACCACCATCACTAGCTATGACTCATGCAGGTAGTGATGAACCAGCCTGGTCCCAATTAGTCCTTTCTCGGTTCTCCCAGCAGCTCTTACAAGCGCATTTCCCAGAGAAACATTTAACCCTCCCCTTACCTTTGACTTGACTCTCGTAGTCCGTGATAATTTCTTTATCCTTTTTGAACCTCGGTGTGGACATTTTCCGTCTTCCTATGTCCGAAACTTGTTGTAAACTTCTTGTATAAAGAAAAAAAAAAAAACTGTCAACAAGCGGGATCCTACAGCTACCGACGCATCCCAAACAACACGAGAAAAATGAAAGCCAGGGGAAGAAGCACCGAGATTTTTTTAAGTCTGCAGCGGGACTTGGAAAAAGGAGGAAATGTTTATCGCTTCATTGTTCTTCTTCCCTCAGGATACGCGGCGGATACACGGCTGGGCCAATGCGCAATCCTGCTCCAACCAATGAATCCTCTCAACTATCCGAGCAGTCGGCACAGCGCGACAGCGATGCTGAAACCACAGAAGAAGAAGAAAAAACAATCGCGCAAGTTTAGGGTCCTTCCGGCAGAAGTAGTGTCAACAGCATGTCCGAAGGGCTTGGAAGTCGGCTTGAATGATTAAGAGTCTGCGCCGCTTTGGTGGTGGTTTCCAGTTTGAGACCCACACATCCACACGTACCCCCCCTATGCTCGCTCTCCCTCAACGCTTTCTCGCCCCCCACCCCCGACCCTACAACTCAACTCCCAGCAGGCGAAAAGGCAGACAGGGCAGGCAAGCCGACTGCAGCACGCAGCAGCTGGAGGTAGGAAGGACAGGGAGGGAGGGATCTCCACAGTAGTGGACATCCGCGCCCTGACGGACACTCCTGCTGCCAAACCTGAAGGCTTTTTGTCCTTATTAGGGACAAACTACTTATACGTAACTTGAAATAGACGTCACATTATATTAGTTTTTCATTCAATATTTTCTTTCTAAATCAAAATAAAACGACATTTTTAGTTTTTTTTTTTAATTATTTACAGACATTGAGTGCTCTACAGGGTAGACTAAACGTGTGGCCGCACACCTGTGCACAGCTCTAGCTGAAATACAGCGAGAAACCCCATAATTCCTGGTAATGACCACGCATCAATATATTCTTAGCTAATATCGATCTGTGTCCTATAC
>NC_140532.1:85377-108261 GCF_057382185.1 Mchenga conophoros
ACTCTCTGTGTCAGAATGCATTTACGTTTACCTGATCTTGCTCTCCTCCACCTTCCTCGTCGTAGTTGAGCACATTCTCTCGGATGTCCTCCCACTCGCCGTGATGCGCAGACACATGGTACACACCCTCCTTTAAGCCCTTGTGTCTCCTCCAGCAGGAGTAGAGAAACAGGCCCAGCATCAACACTGAGGGGTGCCAGAGAGCAGGTTAACGCAGCAGGGAGCACTGTCACATAATTAGCATGAACTCCTGAGCTGAAAAAGCACGGCTTTGGCTGCATATGTAAATCGAAAAAGTTAGGAGGTTCTAGGAAATACTTGACTGCAGTCAGGATATAATTTTAATTACAAATAAATAAGTAACGCAGACTCATAATACATGACTGTAAATACATTTTGCATCACACTGACTTGTCCCGTAAGGCCTGTTAGCTGCACTGACTACAGTTAGGACATACTAATAAAACATACGTGCAAACGGAGGCACCACCTTTCTACCTATATTCCCTTTGATGTTGCCTCTCTGTTTCCTGTCTTATCAAAGACCGCAGTTCCTCAGAAACCTATTAACTGAATTTGTACTCCTCCCAGCTTAAACTCAAAGCCTCAGTGGCTCGGAAGAACTCTGAGAGGAATGCAGCGGGAGCCGAAAAAGAAAGGTCCTAAAGCATACACATCAATCACAGCTATTGTGTGCTGAATTATACAACATGGCTGGACTGACCTTTAAAGTCCATTAATCTCAACCAATATTTTTCTCCCATCTGCCATCCTTCTCTTTCTCTTTTTTCCTTTCTCGCTATCTGTTTTTACTAGTTCGCAACTTGAATCCCCCTTTTTATCTGTGTACGTTTTTTTGGTCTCTATATATTGGCGCTTGCCTCTGTCTTTCCTTTTCCATTCCTCACTCATTAATTCTCTCAGTGTTCTTGTTTTTCAGTCCTCTCTGGCCTCTGCCTGGCCTTGGCTTTTATCTCTCACATGAGATGGGATCCATTTCAACTAGAATAGTTTATATGGTGTGAGTCAAGTATCAGTTTAATTGGAAATCTTCTGAGAAATGCGGGGTAATCACATTAGTCTGGATTTTTCAAGTAATTGCTTCGAAAGAGAATAATGCGGCAACGACTCATCGGGGGTCACGCTAAAAGGTACTCACAAACAAAGACAAAAACAAGTCCCGCGAGCTAGTCTCCACCAACTTCTTATTTCTTCTGCTACACTTTTCTGCTTCTGTTCTGCACTCATGTTAGATAGAAAAATAGAGTCTGCAAGCATCCCCCTCCCTCGATCCTCAGCTGACCCTCCTCAGTATGGGGTAGAGGGGAGAACGGTATTGATCAGCTGACCTGGCTCCTTCACTGTTACGCCAGAGTACCCTTGCAGAAAACATCAGAATTTTGATAAGGCCCGGCACCAACCAGACGGCAGCTTGAGCCCCTCGCCTCGAGAATTACCTGCTCTGAGGTGCTGCCTGCAGGCCCGCGCTCAACCCTTAAAAATCACCTGAATTGATATGAAAAGAATCTCTGGAGGGGAGGAGTTCGATACACAGCGCAGTGGAGCTTAAGAACACTCCCTCCATCACACAAACACACACACCAACTGCTAACAGGTAAACACTGACCACACCGCCCACCCACACACACCGAGGCTGCCTTCCCCCCTACACCTGCAGCCACTACTGCCTCAAGTTATATGGGTGTGTGCAGCTAACTCCAGTGAGATCAATATCACTCAGGGTGGAGAACAACCATCGCACTCATTCATCAATCCATAACACCACTGCTGCCTCTTTGCCCTCTAACCATTACTATGACCAGGGTATTATGATGTTAGCCTCGATCGGACCGTGCATTATGAATGAGTATGGAGTAAACGACAACAGAGCCTGATCAAAACACTTAACCCTTTCGCTGTAGCTCCAGTCTGAGGTTAATGAGGGAAAAATGAGCTCCGAGACAGATGAAACATCAGCGGAAGACGAGGGAGAAAAGAAAAGTGACGACCGAGCAGAAGGAAATGAGACAGGTGAGAGATGAGAAGGAGTTGGAAAAAAATTTTTTATTTATAAAAGTTTCAGGGGATGAAAAGGACAGGCACTTTACAAGATCGTTTGGCAGCCAGAGCCCATATGGGTAGCTAATTTCTGCTATTCATCAAGAAACAGAACGTCAGATCTGATGCTGGATTAATGAGGATTGGTCAGACATTGGCTCATCTGGCTCTGTCAATAACACACACTGAACTCAAATTCTGTAAGCTTGTGATGGCTTATGTAAAACTTAATAATGAATGATCATTTTAACTTTTAATGCATGTTGAGGCAGAGTAGGAGTCCCCCTTTAATTTAGCACCCAGCTAGTGGTCTCACTTAGTGCAGAGAGCGTGCTGTATGCGAGTGTGTTATTGTGGTGATGGGGATCATCATTAAACAACTACATACAGTACAAACAGCTGTTCTCTGACTCAAAAAGTGGATTAATTTTGCTTCCACGTTCAGCCAAGACGGCCGATTTCTCTTTTTCTTCATTATGTTTTAGTGAAAGATTTATTTTAGTTTATAGTGTGTGGTTTTTTAAGGTGCGAAAATGTAATTACGCTCACCAAAGAGTGCTACTCTAATCTGAATTGCATTAAGGAACAGTTTGTAATTCTTGGTGAGGTGAAAAGTTTGAGCCTTGAATATAAATGCCTCCGCTGCAACAGTGGACAAGCTATTTCAAATGGACTTCTTTTAGTTAGCATGCAAGCAACACATGAATTTTCATGATAGATGCCATCATCTTTGAATTCATTATCAAATATTGAAGACTGCTTTGTATGTTTCACTCTCGTGTGTCAGAATAACTGATGTCCCAATACTAGCCACATGCCCTGGAGGGAACACGAAGTTAGTTATAGCGGCAGGGACAGTGTATTGAATTGCCCGAGCGTTTTATAAGCCTGTATGTGACAGAAAGACTCATAAATAGCAACGTGGCGCTATAGAGAGAAGTGACTGCTGCTACATACACACACGGGCATGTGTTTAGCTTTGTGAGTAGCAGAAACAAACATAGTTCCTTAGTTAGAAACCCTTAAAGTAATGCCGTTAACTCATTCCTTTCCTAAACATTAACCATGAATTAATGCAATCGTCCTTCTTTTTTGACACAATTGGCGAGATATCAATGCATATGCATTTAAAAAGGCCCCGCTGGCAGCAGATGTGGGAGATATTGAATCTTGATTCTATTAGATCTTAACACAGCTTATGAGACCATCAACCATGCAGCTTTATTAGACTGCTTATTACAAGCGGGCCAATGCCATCAGTACTTAACTGCTTCAAGTCTAGAGCTGAAACATTAGTTGAATAATGAATTTGTTGATCAGTTTTGATGGCTGATCAAGCTGTTTCCCCGGTTCATTTTAGCCTCTCTCTCATTCGTCTTTCGACACATCGATAGATGTTATGTATTTCAGCTTCTGCCATTTCATAGAGTAAACAATCAGTTTATGATTGACAAAGAAAACAAACACAATGTCTACCAATACTCAAATTATCTTGTGTCTTTTCACTCTGAATGTTCTTTTGTGTTTCTTTATAGGCTTCATACTAGTCTAGTGATAGAAAGGAATTAAATTATCTGCCATTCTAAACAGACTCACACTTGTACCTTCTTCTGGAGTCAAAAGGTATAGTTTTCATTTCTTGACTGTTGGCTTTCACCTTTAAAACTGATCATCACTGAAGGTTCTGCACCTTAACAAAACGAATGCATATTTTCTGTTTTTAAAAAACATTTGTTTTGACTTTCCTCAGCTAAAAAAAAAAAAAAAAGTAAACCTAATACATGGCTAGGAAAGGTTTTCCATATATGTATTTATACTGCCCCAATTTAATAATGCATGTACTCAGACATCAATCACGAACATGAAAATGTCAGAACGGAGCAGCTCAGTTCTCAACAGGCACAAAGAAAAGCCAGCATCGCCCTCATCTTATGATTATTGATTTTAAGATTCTGCTCCTCACATACAAAGCAGTCAGTGGCTCTTCTCTGGTATACATTTTTAAACTTATGACCCCTCAAATGTCAGAGCGCAACCACAGATCACCAGATGAGTCTTCAAAGGGAAGGTCTTTCAATGAAGGCTCACACACTTCATCACCCAAACCTTGACAAGTCTGTCTTTCTCGTAAAATATTTTCTAAAACCTTACTTTTTAAAAAGCAGGATTTTGAGGTTACGTGATCATTTTTTCTAGTATCAGTGTAATTAAAGTATAATATTGCTCATATTTTGAATCTTTTATACGACATGCATATCTGTAGGGTTAGGGTTAGGTTACCATCCAACCTGTTGTATGACATTTTTGCCTAACTGATGTAACAAAATTGAAAAACCTATAAAATAAGAATTGCAAGGCCAAAATGCATGTATGTATGAGACTTCATGTGAAAAGTAACAATCTCTAGATTATAAAATTATGTGCAAAATGCACATATTTATTTGCCCAATATACACACTCATCCAACTCAAAAATTTTGCTTTAACGTGTAATTCTGTGACTCTAAGCCCAGTTTAAACCTTAAGCCTGAGAGTGATTCTGGAAACTTTGACAGCTTTTAACAGAATTTAAGTATGTTTTTTTTTTTTTTTGCCTAAATCAAACCCTTACTGTTGAATCAACCTCCTAAAGTTTTGCCTGTTGTGTGCGATTCTCATTACAGCTCCACATGCTGTATATTACAGTGAAGTGCACACTTTGGCCATATTAGGGTTGACTTGGGAAAACAGTAATGCACGGAAAAGTATGGGCAGAAATGGATAAAAAAAACCCATCAAGGGGTAAAATGAGTGGATGGTGGGATATAAAATAAGATGGAAAGATAAAAAGTAAGGCTGAGAGTGAAATTGACTGCTGAAGTCAGAGAATAACATTGGGAGAGACAGGGAATACAGGTGTGATGAGAAATATAGAAAAACACATAAAGAAACGCCCCTTTTCTCCAAGGAATCTTACAGCTTCCCCATGAATCACAAAATACGACATACAGTGTTTCTCTCCCCGCTTCTCTTCCACTGCAGATATTTGTTTCATGTTTTCACCAACCACCCATGGAGAAATCACATCCTGGCACAACTCAAGAGATCAATAACACTACAAGATATGTGTGTGAATAGATTTCACAGGACCAAAACCTGGGTGAAAAACTAATAAAACAGTGGATGTTACAGATAAAACCATAACATGATGTGATAATTAAAGCGTGACAACAACAAACAGAAATAAAAGAACACAATAAATGAAAAGAAACACCTCAGACAAAAAAGCGGAACAAAAAACATACAAAAACTGAGCAGAGATGTTGAGTGTTGGGTTACCACAGGTAGAAGAGGACATAGTCGACATAGCTACCTAGAAAGGCCATGACACAGATACTGATGGCGAACATGGAGCTCAGGCTGAGGCTGTTGCTGTCTTCGTGGAACATGGCAAGCGTCACCTCGCAGTGCCGGCCCCGGTATCCCTCACTGCAGCGGCACGAGTATCGGGACGGAGAGTGAGCCACGCAGGTGCCGTGGCGACAAGGCCGGCTGGCACAGAGTGTGTAGACGCAAACTTTTCCCAAAGAGCTCTCTTTGGTTATATGGCCTGGGGGGCATCTGCACGGAGAAGACACAGCAGTGTAATGCTGAGACAAGAAACACTTGGGAAGCTGTCAGATAAAAAAGAGCACTGCACTCCACAGAGTTATGAGACCTAAGCTGACAGTGTAAAAATAATACCCTGAAGAGTTACACCTCTTATATCAGATTCAAAGATATGCTCTTTGAAGGTTACAGTGTCGACTGTAACTGGAGAGGGGGGAAAAAAACAGTAAAAGAAATTGAGAAGCTAAGATTGGCTTTGCAGTAGTGGTTCCTCTGTATATTTGTACAAAATATCCCCTGAATATCATTCACCCCTACCCCCTGCCTCTCTCACTGGTTTGTATCCTGAGGCACTGCAGCAATCACAGAATATGGATGTCAAAGTTTCAAAATCACAGCCGGGAAATTTAGTCGTCCTGCAGAGTTTAAAGGTGCAGCCAAGGCCCTGACTGTCACTGCTGTTATACACTATTCTCTCACGTTCACACGCTATTAGACACACAGTATAACAGGCATGCTCTTAAAATAGCTGCCATCTGGTGGACACTTTGACTTCAAGTGTATACATAAAAATGGAGTTTGCACTAGTGTGGAACTCTCTGTGTTATGATTCACTGTCATGGCTTATTAAGGCACTTAACAGAGCCAAGCGAACAAGTGAGCATGTTTGTCATGGTAAGTGTCTAATGTCAAGAATGATCTGAAATTAGCACAGTGTTGGAATGTTTTTAATTGCTTCTTTTCAAAAGTCCACAAAAATCTTTTGTATTATTATGTTGACGTAAATGTAATATTTTTTTCTCTGCTTCTTATCTATTGTTATTTTTCTATGTGCTTAAGTGGCGTGTTCCAGTATATTGGAATATATTGATTTTTTTTTAAATATATATCGCAGTGTACATCACTTTGCATATGATGTTTCTGAAAAGCGCTTCATAAATAAAGTTAGATCTATTCTTAACTTTTTTTATTATTTGGTAACTTTGATAATACTCGGGCGGTTGTCACATAAAGAACAACCTACGAACAGTGCGATAAACAATAACACATCAAGTACTTATTGTGTAGGAAAGCCATGTGTGACCAGGTCAGCTCATGCCGAATGAGCTCAGCAGTCGCAGATGGCTTATGTAGAAGCAGTTAGTGAAGCCGACCGAGGACAATAACAGCACTTGCTGAAACATGTAAAGCCTTTGTCCACTGTGAAAAGCCGTCCTGATAACAGAGACCATTTATACAAAAACAAGCCATTCATGTGCGTTGCCACATTACTCTTCATACTTTGCATACAAGACATTACATATGTGACATCACATAAGGTATACTAACTGTGCATGGTATTTCTGCTTAACTCTGTGGCCCTTGGATGCTGTTCCTCTTGACATTTAGTTAACAAATTGAAATATTTCCTAATCCTGTCATAGATGACCTCTGGAAGTTTGCTCCTTTAAAACCTGACCACCATACCTTGTTTATTAATGAATAGCAAAATGTACATTTAAACAAACTGCACTCATATAAGCTCTTTTCTACTAGATCTGAGCACTCAAAGTGCTTTCTTACTATAACCTCATATACACATTCATATGGGTCGTTACCACCAGAGATTTCAGGTGAAAGCACTGTGAGACCTTGTATCATGTGACCCGTTTAGGTCACTTGACACAAGATGTGAGCAAGAGTGAAGCGGTTGAGGCACGTGGGGAGGGATCTCAAGACTTCTTTAAGTTGCTTTCTTTTTCAACTACTTGGTCGACCATAAATGACTGAGAACCTACGCGATCATGTCAAGACTACATTGTAGGTGGCTGACAGCTTTTGTAATAAGCAGTCACCTCTGTTCAATGACGGTTTTTCGCAGTGGACACAGACGTCTTCTTGCAATCTGTCTTCACGGCCCAAAATGTGAACACTGGCCTCCTTGAAAGAGTGACCTTTGTACTCTGAGTGCAGATGTACAGCTGAATCTTGCGATACAAGACTCATCTGTACTTAGAGGATAATGGTTACAGATGGTTTGAAAGAGGAGTATTTCAAACCTCATGTGATTATACACATGAATAATAGTGGGTCAATGACAATGTTCTAAGGGACAATGCCCACTAGAGTTTAAAAACTAGCGACTCTCCACTAAAACTGAACAAGTCTCTTGGATGAGAGTTGAAATGTCTTAAAAAAACTTGAAGTCTAATCACCTTCTTTTCAAGCTCTTAAAACAACCATGACCTGGATGACTGAGAACCTACACAGACAAGTGCTTTTTTCTGTGCCCAGATTTTGTCTAACATTCAGACAACGAAACCCCAATGGATGGCTACAGGCAACTTAGGGTTCAGTATCTTGCACAAGGATACTTTATCATGCAGACTATGTCACAGACTGAGGAATGAGGATCCAAATGCAGACTCTAAGGCTGAACAGGTGAATATAAAACTGACCCTTATTTGAGTTTGAAACCAAAGTCCATGAGATGCAAAAAGCTAATAGAAAACAAAAGGATCTAAACAGCTCCATGAAACACAAGGCAGTATTAAAAGAAGCAAGAACAGACTGGGCTTATATACACACACACACACACACACACACACACTGAGCACACGAAACACAGTCAGGGAACTAAACACGCCTAAACTAAATCAGGGTAATGAGACACAGCTGAAGTAATCCATGATGGTAAAACAGGTAAAGTCAAACTAAAGAGAAAGCACGAGAGACAAGACGGGAAAACTAAAAACAAGATGGGAGACATCAGATACTTTACACAGGGGAGCCAGGATAAACTGAAAAACCTATAAAAAATCTATACCATGAACAGAACCCAGATAGCTGGCATTTTAATGAGACTATAGAATGTGGCAGCAATAACTCACATATCAATACACAAGGAATTCACAACACCATCAACTTGTAATAAAATTAGTAATGTCAGCACTGAGCTTCCAGTCCTATATAACAAACAATATTAAGACTTATACACTTAAACACAACAGTAGTTGCTTGTGCTTTAAAAATGTACGTGTGCTCTGGCTCCCTTAGTTTGTCACGAACCCTGGGTTGTGTGCTTGAGTTTGAGGTATTGTATTTCGGACTCTTCTGTCTCCTTCTTAGTTTTAGTTCAGGTTTTTTATTCTGTAAATTTGCTGCACCTGCACTCATGGTGTCTCCAGAGGTCCACGCAGACCAAGGGAGGGGAGCAGTGGTGCTTCCTGCAGGCATCTGAAGCACAGCCGACAGAGACCCCCTGTGAAGTGACCACCTGAATCCCCTCTGAAGGCTGCTCCTCATCCAGGGAGATGGAGTGGCCATTAAACCTCAAATCCCGTAAGCAACCTAGTGTAAAAAGGAAAAAGAGAAGGAAGAAGAAAAAAATTGTTTACAAATCCAAAAGAAGCACAAAACCAGTCCTCAGGCAAAATCTTTTATAGACACACATTTACTCTGTGGCAGGGGTTTAAAGTCAAATAAACAGACACACTTGCATTAAGGCACAAAAACATCTGCAAACCAGTGCTCAGACATGCTCTCACACAGGCAAACACATGAACAGCCTCAGGCCAGGTTGTCATCATAGGCTTTTATTTATGGATATTTTCCTCTTTGCTGGCTAGTTTGCTCACAGTTGGAAGCATGAGGTTCAACACATTACTTAAATACACACCAGTGCCACTGACTCACTTCTCTTATCTGCTGGAAACCACAGCATCAACACACCAGTACCAGTAAATACCTGTTTGACCACTAAGTCATTCATAAATTATTCATTATCAGATTTTTCTCCACTCATTTATCTTATTCTTTCAAAGACAGCTGCATAGCAACCTACCCACAAAGCTCCTGTTATGTCCTGAGGGAAAAGAGTTTCCGAGCATCACCACAGCGGGGTCAATGATGATCTCCCGACTTTGTCCAGGTGAGGCCGTTACCTCTCGCCGTCCTCCGCCTCTGTCAAGTCGCAGGGTGAACTCTCTCCCATATCGGTACAGCTCCAACTCATGCCAGTCTCCATCATCCAGGCGATGGTAAGGCAGTGTGATGTTATAGTCTCCATCTCCAAGGTTGTAGAAAACAGCCAGATGACCCTGAAAAACTAAAAAGCATAGTAATGCTTAATTTAAGATTCTGATGAGGAAGCAACAAAACTCTGCTACTGGAGACTTTAAGGCTTTTGTCTAAAAAGCTGGTCATTTTTGATGTTAGTCTTTATGTTAGTGTAAACTTCAAGAGTGTGACTCAAACTGTGAAATGAGGTGACACAAATACTAACTGCATTCCTGCTGTACTGTACTGTGTTGATGGGCAAAAACAGATTGTGAGCATAACAATATCATAAGAGTTAGGCCAGTTCCCACGATGTGGAAAAGGTTAGGTTGTGAAATTTAACTATCTGGACAAGTAGAACCCTCCTTGGTGGACTAGCCAGAAAAATGTCGTGAACGTTTCAGTGGTAAAAATTAATTCAGCAATTTTGCAGCCATGACGCTTTTCAGAGATGCTGTACACATCGCTGCATGGCAGAGGCCAGAATCATCCCGAAGGGAAGGTATACAAGAAACAACAATTATCTTCAGCAGTTAAGGGATGAGCGAGCAGAATGGACTCAACCAATGAGCGGCTCCCGCAACTGCAGCTTGTACATGTCCACAGCTTAATTGGAAACAGTGGTGCAAGATAATTCACATTCAGCGCAGCCAGCATTAACTATTGCTCCCTCAGCATGAGTATCTCAAATGTGCCTCACCTACTGGTCAAACACACACACATGCACAAAGTAAAGGCTGACTGTGCGCTCCCTATTGCCTCATCCTGCCCTCAAGTCCGCAACAAAAATGAGCAAAGGACTCAATCGATACTTAAAGGAGAAAAATCAGATTACACAAACTTTCTGCAGAGCCCCCAGAGATCTACGCAATCACCACTTAGCACAAAATCTTCAAGTAAATGTCTAATGCCTGAACCTTCACATTTCAAATCCCATTCAATAATAAAAATGTCAGAGTTTTAAAGTTTTACTGTTTCGGAGGGGTGTGATGATCTTTGACAGTATTGCGGTTCATGTTTGTTACTGCCCCCCCAAAAAAGCTTCTTTGCAGAGTGCATTAGATAAATGTTTTCTTTAAAGAGCCTCCATACTCCTTGGAGAGGTACATGCTGTTTATACCCAGCTAGCCCCTCGTAACCTTTGTGTGAAAGTGTGGTTATTTATTCAGTGTGCACTCTATTCCATATCTACCCTTAAGAAAAAAGGGCAGAGAGGCAGCCCTTTAAATTAGAGTTTGTTGTCAGAAAACACACCAGGATGGTGCTCAAGTGTTTCTAAGAGCTTTGAGACAACTGGGCTGAAAATGTTTCAGTGTGCCGCTGCAGACAGACATCAGATACTTTATACAGCTCACCAATTCAGCTCCAGAGAGGGTTTCACACAGAGGCTTCACAGCCCACATACAGTAAAGGCTACAGCATTTTCCTTTTCCTGTCACCGCTGCACGGCGGCAAGGGAAGAGGACAACACTGTTTCTCGTCGTGTAGTGTAAAGACCCAAAGAACAAGATTTGATTCTTTAAACAATGCTGTCGGACAAATAACAAGCATGTTTTCAACGACAGACCAGTGGTGTGGAAACCATAAAAACGGTGACAGGTTCACTGCAAACAGGTGACCTGTGAGTTCACCAAAAGTGGCAGCCCTAACAGAGATGTTTACTTCCAGGTGCTGTTCACAGTTGGCCTGTCAGTGAGTGAGACAGAAGGCTTTGACAACAAACACTGGCTTCATATCCACTCAGGCAAGAGAGGCATGCTATTATGGAGGTTTGGCAAAGAGAAGCAGACTTGACTCGGTGTGAGCACCTTTCCACCCTCGCCGTGGCACAGCAGCAGCATGTATGCAGTCATCACTTTGAGCTGCCCACTTGAACTAAGCTGTGTTGAAACCCTAAAGCTCAGAGCGAGGGATCTGACCTCTGCCTATTACAGTACACATCGTTGTTCTCTTGCCACCCTAAATTGTGCTTCAAATATTAACCAAAGGCAGAAATAAGCCTGAACAGAAGAGGCATCATTTTTTAAAATAGCAATCTCTCAATAGGAGCATTCTGCCGACTTACTGAAAGGCCTTTTTGAGAACATACATATGTCAATCACCAGCCCCCTCTGTATCCACCCCTATGTCTCAAACCCTGGTATTAATCACTCTTAGTTTGACAAGCATTTTCAGCAATCATTGTCTGGGTCCTAATCATCATTTTAAAGCTCATAAACAAGACAATCATGGCTGTCAAGGTTGAGGGGAGTGACCGGTCATGACTCACCTCTAAATGCAGGTATTCGTTCTGCTCCTGGGAAAGCAGGCTGAGGATAACGCCCGTGGCTGCACGTGTTCGCACCCCAACCTCGACACTAGTCTGTCGCGCCGGTAGGGACCAAAGAAGGTGGAACTGAATGTGGCTCCGGCCGTCAAAGGAGAACTCTCGAGCCACTTGTCAATCAAAAACACACAAAGCTTGTTCAATTAATTCAACCGTCATAAGGGAAATACACGAGGTTATCACAGCAAGAGCATGCTGCTCTGCAAAAACACTTTATGTAAGGCAAGGTTATCTTCCCACAGCAGCAACTTTCCAAATTGGTTTGTACACTTTGCAAAGTTTTAGATGTAAAACTGACTGGAAACGTCACAGTCCACCGAAACGTATCCGGCATGCGTACCTTGATCGCACTGTGGCCCTGTAAAGCCTTTTTCACACAGGCAGCTTAAAGAGCCCCAGTCCCCATGACAGTGACCCCTCTTGCCACAAGAGGAAAGCTGCTCCAGGCTGGCGCAGTGGTCATCAATGAGAGTGCAGCCTGGCAATGTGTTGGAGGATTCAGCAGGGGAACCAAGGTCATATAGCTGAATGTAAGAATAAGAGGAGAAAAATGTGAAGATAGTGAAAATACAGCAACGTTGGAGGTATCTGTCCTTGTAGTTCTAGTGGATGGGATGAAAAGAAACATGACTGCAAAGAACTTTGTGTTATTACCGTAAATGAATGAAGGATACTATAGCTTTACATTTGATTTTTTAATTGTTTAATAATATCTTAAATCTTGGCTTTCTTAAAAGTGTTAGTTTTTACACTAATGGTTAACAAGAGCTACAAATATTATCAGAGGCACTATGCAACACATAAATGCTGTAGAACTGTTGCTAAAGCACAGAAAATCCTGAATCATGTCACACTGATCAATAAAAGATGTACTTGACACCTGGATTTAGGTGGCAGGCACGGTGTCTTATTTCTGCAGACAAAAGCGTTGGCTGCATTAAAATGAAGGCGCTGCACTTTCAGCAGCAAATGAAAGGGTGTAAATTCTTTCAGTATAAAAGTGGTTACAGTAACGGGTTAGTGTTGTCATTACTGTAGTAGCAGCTGTTATCTGTACTGATTCCATGTACTTCTGGTAACAATTTAAAAGTGCTTCCAATACAGTATTAAATACGGCACAGCATGGGGAAGCATGGTGGCACTGTGGTTAGCACTACTGCCTTACAACAAGAAGGTCCCAAGTTCAATTCCACCATCAGGTGTGTACTTTGCATGTTCTCCCTGTGTTTGTGTAGGTTCACTCCAGTTGCTCTAGCCTCCAAAGAAATAGCAGCTAGTGGCGATAGGTTACTCTAAAATCGCCCGTAGTAATAAATGTTACTTTGCACATTATTACTTTATAGTTTGCAAACTATTCGTTTACTAATTAAGCAATGCAGCATGTGTGTAAGGCAAATACATTTAGATGAACTATCATCTAATACATGATAAAGCATTACCGAGTATAATACTGATAACATTCTGCATCATTACTGGTACATTTACATTTTAAAGACAGAGACACCAGAAGAAAAAGGGATAAGTAACCAACATCAACATTCATAAGGTTTCCCCGCACTACCTTGAGGTCACATTTACATTCTTATTGAAGTGGAGACCTCCATCACCTACACGGCCTGTCATCCGAACAGGTAAACAATAAGAGGTACAGTACAGTAGTCAATTCACCCATCTACCCAACCAGCTTTATAAAAAGGCTTCATGGTAATGCATATGTGGTAATCTTGACCTGCTCCAGACTTTACCTTGCTGTCCACACGCAGGTTCCTTATACATCCAGTATAGTGTTTGTGCTGTAGCTGGGGATATTCATATGACATGTTCTCATTGATCCCTCCGAGCTGCAGAACATGACTTCCATTGAAATACCTGAAACGCATGCAGAACAAAAACTGAAGAAATCGAGCAGAAGAAAAGGAACCAGGCACAGTATGTTCTCGAGGCTACAATTAAAAACACAGCTCTCAATATAACGAAGGACACAGCAGTCAAACCAATGCATACAAAGCACATTGGCCTTTCATAGTAGAGATTCACAGATGATTCTGAATCTTTCTGAGGCTTTCATCACCTTTACATCTTTAGACAGCAAATTGTTCCTTTTCTATTATTTTTAAAATATGCATGATGGGTCAATTACATTTGCCTGAAACAACCAACTAATATGCTAACTAATATTCTATAATACTGGTGGTATTTTCAAAACGAGATGTACAAAGTGATCATTTTAGCTTGTTAACCTGGTATCTGACCTGCAAATGTCGTAACTATTAATGTTCCCTATACAAGTCACAACACACACAGTTAAATGCTTCTTAAAGGTTCACAAAATTTAGAGGTTATTACCAGCAATAGCAGCAGTATAGCTCTGATGTGCATTGTTAACTTCAGAAGCTCACAGCTTAATTACACAACATAATAATGAGCACAGTGGCAAGCCAAGGCCGCGATAGGGGGGAGGGGACAAATGTATAGCTGTGACAAAGCGAGCGCCACTATTAACAGAAACATAGTGAAAGATTAGTTTGGCATTTTAAGGATTATATCTGAGGCTTTTATCAACAGCTCCCCTCCTCCAGAGAGGCCTGCTTGGTACACAGAGAAATTGAACGCTCTGAACTCAGACTAGTCTGAGTCACTATCTGATCTCATTTACAAATAATGCTCGTGCATAAACACAATTTCTGATATTATTTATGCAGCATGAAGACTAAAGGTTTTACATGACTGCAGCATCACATACCAGACATAAACGTATTGTTTTAATGTTTTATTTATTTTGCAGAAATAGAGAAAAAACAGACTGTAAATGAAGTTTTTAAATTGTTGCATAAATGCAATTAGTCTGATTTCCAAGTGATGTGTGTCCAATGGGCACAGACCAAAATGCCTCAGGATACAATCTGATAGACATAAAACTAATCAGAGCAATGAAACATGATGGAAAAATGTAAACAGACTGCAGCATGCAGAAATGCCAGTCGTGAGAGCAATTACTGCCAGCTTGGACAAAGCCGGTTGGAATTCTGCTTGAATGTGACGGGAGCTAGACTCATTCTTCCTGAGTAAATGAAACATGAGCTGCCCGATTTGTCATTTTTCCTGCTAAGATATTGAATCTGAAACATTTAACTGAGTATGAATAGAAAATAAATCAGCAGCAATTTAGATTTTGATAGCAATGGTTTAAATTATTTATTTATTATTTTTATTATTAGTCAAAGCAAAGGATGTATTACAAATGGCACTTTCATAGTAAACTAAGAATCCAACATTAAAATGCTATGAGTTTGCCGGCAAGCAAAGATCAGCCTTTATCTACTAAAGCTGGTCTCTGGTTTCCAATAAGACATTTCCAAGCAGTGTTGACATGATGTACAAACATCCTTATCATTTCAGTCACCTCCCAAACAATGTCAATAGAAGCTTGGTTTTGGTGGAGACATCTTCCTGTTAAAAGGTAGTTTTTCCTCCCTACTGTCACCGAGTACTGGCTCATAGGACAATGTCTCATTGCTTTTTTTAAATAAGGTCCTTAACTTACAGCATTAAGCATCTTGAGCTGCCTGCTGTTGTGATTTGGCACGGCATAAAAAACCCTCTATCAACAATTGTGTGCATTCTTTGATTTTTTTAATAGTATTGCAAACTACTGCTGCTGTTGCTAGAGAACTATTTAGTCCTGTGGAAACACTGGGCATTTAGACACTGTCCCATGGGTCAGGCAGAGTTTTGGGTTTAAGACCAGCAAAGAGAATGAATAATTAGCATTTAGGCAAATTTCCCCTGAGAAATTACAAAGCCCAACTGTTAAACAAGTTAAACAAGTGCAGCTATTGTATTTTTCTGTGTGTGCACTTGTGTGTACGGTAAATTATAACAGATTAATTGATTATCTCATTATTTATCAGTGGTGTCTTATTAAAACTGGCTCCCTTCAAAATTCAAAGGAACCACTTGATTTGTTATAATGTGCAGCATTGGTCACACTTTCTTTATTTAAATATTGATCTTACTTTCCCCTGTTGGGTGTGACTCCTCGGATTTCACAGGATGAGCGGTCCTCTGTCATTGCCCACGAGTCTACGCCTTCTGTCTCCATGACAATTGCAGTGGAACATCGATCCAGAGTAAAGCGCACTTCCTTTAAATTGGGCAAGAGTGAAGAGAGAGGTCATCTCTAATTTATGTGTAGATGTGTGAGTGTACTGCTGCCTGGCACTCTCTTAAAACTGTGGTGTATATGTATTATAATCTGATGTCTTCTGCGTACTCAGGAAGAAAATGGGGAATACATGCAGAGGGATTTGGCTTGAATGTGCATGTCTTACTTTACTGTTGCTCCTCACATCGAGGCGATGCCAGCGTCTATCAGCCACCCCGACATTATTTGTTAACTGGAGCACCAAGGTCCCAGAACCATGGTTAATTTTCAGGCTAGGCGTCCCTCCAATCAGCTCTGAGGAAGATAATGATGAGCATTTACATCAACTAGTCTAAAAATCAGCATAAAACTAAAAAAAAAAATGCAGAATATTAAACTTTAAAAATCTAAAGGCGGAGTGAATAAAAAACTGTGATGAAATGCATCACAAACAAACAAAACAGGCAGGAAAAAAATGCAAGATGCAAATAACCAGTTTGTGTAAACACAGGAAAAACCCAAGGGATGTATGAAAGCATCTCACTTCAAAACAAAAACACAGTGTGAACCAAAAAGGAGGGTGACAATACAGTAACAAAGCCAAGCTGTACAACGGAATCAAAATTGCACCAGAAACAAATAGCTTTAAAATAAGTTGTCAAATTGTAAACAAAAGCAGCTTAATAGTCAGTTTCTCTGAGTTACTATTCCCAATGAGCTCTGTGCAAGATTTCTGAAATTAGAATTAAATTTTTTTAAATGGTGACACAAATGACACTGAATTCACCTACAAATTCACCTAAAATCTGAGAGTTAAATATCTGAAAACCTGAATAAAATATATATGCATGGCTCGATATCAGCAGTGGTAAATTAGAAAGCATGTTTTCTGTAATTTCCCTGAATCAACCCCTTTGAGTAAAATACAAAATTATGGGTTGAGGGAATAGTAATTTGAAACTGTATGCATGTGAGTGCATGTATCACAGCACAAATATTTATATCATGATGGCGACAGCACTGTAATCCAAAAATACAATTCAGACTGGTTTCTATGGATCTATATCTACTCGAGGAAACTTAATTTATCTGCACAATTACAGCACATAATTTTAATTACATTAACAATAACATGAATCGCTGTAGTAACATCATTTCAGTTTCATTACCATGATTCTTATGATACTGAATCACTTTGTCTAGATGCTGCATAGTGTAACTATAAAGCTTTATGCATAGCTGTCCCAATGCAAAATAACCTATTCACTTTGATGAAATATTTACTGCTGTCCTTCACCTGGCAGATTGAGTTTTGAGCCTCTGTGTCAGCAAGAATAAACCCCACTGATGTGTCCTTGAGTGAGACACTGAAAGTCTATAAGGCTGTTCTAAAGCTGAGCCGCCACTCTGACGCAAGGGGTAAGCAAAACAGAATTCGTTATGGCAGACGGCAAACTATTACATACACATTAAACAGTGAAACGGGGTTTCCTGCATAGTACCACATTAACGGTATAACTCAGTCAAGTGAGTGCTCCTATCTCTCAGTGGTGCACTAACGAACGAAATTTGCCTCGTATATCTGATTAGCTACCACCCAGTAATTAAACACACAAAATTAAGTCGCAGGTTTGAGTGCAGTAATGGCCCAGAGGCCCCTTGGCACACATCTAATTATACAGACTCTTTCTTTACCTATGGCCATGTAGTCTTCACTGTCCCCAGGCATAAGAGTGGCCATCGGGCCGGCATACAGTAGCAGTCCGTCATCTTCCTCAGTCATAAACTCCAGTGAAAGATGGCTATCAAAGCAAGGCCTTATGGGGGGAAACCAGGCATAGCCGTTGCCAAGGAAACTAACTCTCATCTGCTGACAGTCTGGCCCCTCAAGCTGTGGGGGGCACTGGCACCTGTAGCACCAAGGAGAAAAACAGTGTGGAAAATCAAGGGGAAAGAAAGAATCAGTGTCATTCAGTTTTGAGTTCGGAGAAATCTTCACGCTGTCCAATCTCTGGATAAGTGCATGGCGACTTTTCTCCGGCATACGTGACAGCTTTGTTGATTCACGCAGACAGAGGTTTGACTTTGCTCTAACATGCTGGCTGTCAACAGACAGCTGGGAAAGCACTTTTTCAAATCAGCATTAGCCACGAAGCCCCAAATGTTCAACTCCACATTAAATCAATTAGCTATGAACACAACATTACTCTGATCTATTCTTTATCTATCACAGCTGTCTGAGCTGAACCCTCTGGAGGGAGTTCCTGCTCAGCACATCACATTTCCTTTGTTGGAAGATAATTATTTCCATTTCTCTCACTTTTCTATGTGTCGAAGCACCACAGATTTTCTCTTAAGGTATTACACACTGGCTGATAACTGTGCAAATGCTTCATCTTGTAGTTATCCACTTTGATTAGGACTTGAGTGGACTGGAAACCGGAAATTAAATGTGTTTTATGATTTTGCTGACTCTGTTTGTGAGACCACAGTGTTAAACATAAATAATCATACATAAATGCCATACAAAGATACACGTAGTAAAGAAAAACAGCTTATTTTTGATGGTGGGGATTGAGGGGACCAGTTGATCTCATCCTGTCCTCTCCACTGCAGGCATGTGAGACAAGCTGGCTTTGCTGATAATGTCAAAGCCATCTATTTTCATGCGGTGTCTGAGGAAAGCTGTGTGTACTGAGACTGTTAAGGGATATTTCTCCCATTGCTGTTTATTCTGCAGAGGGGCAACACATGTCAGGAATACTGATCCATATGCAGCAAAAGGGGCGGCTTAGGCAGAGTGTAGCCTTATGCATACATATGCACACGCAAAGCACAGTGCACCTCGAGAGTCGTGCCGGTCCAAATCAGGAGGTGCATGGCATGTTTTTCTTACTTCTGACTGACAATATCTGATCAGCTGCTGTCTGAGGTTTCCTGTTAAGCTCCTTTGACAGAGAATAGAAGCAGAAATTGGATTCTTTACGGCTGGACTGCATTCACAGGAGCTCATATATGACACATACAGGGAGATACTCTTCTTACAGAACAAAGGCTCCTTGCAGCAATATACAGATCAATTGGAGCAGAGACAATTTAAAGAAAAGAATGTGTGCACGCTGCTATTGACAAACTTGCATGCTAACTGAAATTTTAAGAAGTTGTGTGCATAGAGGGGGAAGGGTTAATCCCCTTGCCCTATATATATTTTTTAATCCAAGCACAAGTATGTGCATGAAACAAAGTGCATGCTGTTTCTTCGGTGATATATGCTCACAGAGACCTACACCTGAATATTGACTGCAGACATTTATATATAAGGTTAAATTCAAAGTACAGGTCTATAACCTTGATACCGAGGTTAGACTCATTATTTGCATCCTGGCAAGATAAACTCAGACTTCAGTTTTCAAAATCACGTGGACACACTCAAACATTGATTCCACGGTATAAAGGCAAGCCTTTAAAAAAATGATGTAACTGCAGATTTAGCTAACAATACAGCCGAGCTCCTCAAGACTTTTAGTTCTTTTCGTTGCAGCTGAAGAAGATTTTTTTCACAGGGGACCCACAGTAATTCTGGGCTCAATTTCCAAGGTATCACTCTAACAGCAAATCTACTAGGACTAGAAAGAAGACTGCTGCTCTTATTTCCGTTAAATATCTTTTAAGAACCTATTTCATCTTAAGTTCTTTACAACTGCAGAAATGCCTCTCACCTGTATCCGTTCTGCGTGTCGATGCAGGTTCCCCCATTAAGGCAGGGGTTACTGGAGTAGGAAGAGCAGCGTTGATGGGTCATTTCTCTGGCAGCGCAGCCACACACAGCCAAGGATGTTACTTTCACTGAGACCAGGGATAAAGCACCCGAGTCTATCAAGGTGGGTGAGTCACTGATGCTTAACTGTGTGGAGCAGCCACCGGATGTCTTGCAATCGGTGTGCACACACTCATCTACTTGCACCTGGTGCACGTTCGCACGCAATACTGACTGCAGCTGCAGAGAGGAAAGGAAGAGCGCAGCAGATGAGTGAGACAAAAACGAGAATTACAATAATTGTGGCTGAAGATAACAGGGATTTGTATCACCGATGCCGGTGGCGCGCGGGACACGCTGATTTACACTTGGCGAAACAAAACAGCTTCACGAGAAATGCAAAAGAGCAAGGCAAGGCCTTCATCATAAATATTTTAATATTCTAACTGACTACTGTTAAAGAATCATGATATGTCATTGGGTATGACAGATGAATCACAGCGATGCATAATGAACACATGGACGAAAGAGGGCAAGACAAAGACAACAAATAAATGGGAGAGACAAAGAGACATGACAGGGGCAGGCAGTAAACAGACACAAAGTTGGTGTGAAATCAAAGGGCAGATAAAAAGCTGCTGGTGTATCACTTGATATACAAGCACCGATGACTATCTATCCTACGTGATAACATATGTACCTTCTTTTTATGTGCGTCGAGGACACCGTGCAGCTTCTCTGGGCGCAGGTAGCCATTATCAGTTAGCACATTGAAGTGGATGTCCACAGTTTTTTCGTCTCTGTCTGCGATGCTAAAAACGTTGATACTCCCTGGTCTGACAGACAAGGTTTCAGACAGGAAGTCCCAGAACGCCTCGAGCCGACTCTTCCCCTCGACACGAGAGTCGATAAAATCTTTTGCTGTAATGCCTTCAGGAGACAAAGAGAAGGGAGGTTCGTGAAATAAGAACTACTGACTTGTCAATGACAACTATAGAGTTGATCAAAGTCTACCAAGTTCCTGATTCTATTAGCGTGAGACGTAGCCGAACATCCTTCTCTATTGATCCTATTTCCATTCTGAGTCATCCGTAAGGCAAATGAATCATGATGCACATAACACAAATTGTTTACTTTTTCACCGAAACAATGTTAGAGTCTTGACAAACTGTCTCGAACAGGATATTTTAATGACCGCGAAGGCAATCGCATTTGGCGTTTCACCTTCCAGTGATATGTGGAGAACGCGAGCAGTCACCTTTAATATCCCAAAAATGGTAACAACCTGGAATCAGACGCATCCATAACAGCCTTTGACTCTGTTTGCTGAATGACTTTTTAAATGTCAAGGACTTTACCTGACACTTCCAAACTGACCTTTATAACTCAAATGTACTCTGAGAGACTGTCAAAAAATGAACACTCTGACATAAACTTTAGAATGTTGAAGAAGGAGGAGGAAACGATTATCAACAAGCAGTATGAATGGTTGCTTTACAATGCTTAGAAATGTTAAATAATGCAAGTATAGAAAATTCTTTTGACAGCATATTATTTTTGTGTTAACTGGATTGACAACCTGATAATCATTCAATGAAAAGTACCAATTTATTCTTGCCTGTGGGAGATGCTGTCTTTTTCAACATCAGCCTCGAACAAGAATTTAACAGCAACAACAAAGAGCATGCTTTTTTTTGTCTGCGGAGGATGACTGAGAACAAGAATCCAATTGAAAACTTATTGTTATATAATTTTTTTTACTTATAGTCCTGGGGTCACGTACAAGGTGCAATCAAAATGTTCAGTTACTCAGCCCAAAATCAAAAACCTCCCATTATAGTTAGTCTCCTTGGGCATTACCATATTGCCTTTAGTGTGGCAGATATTTTTAGCTTGCTCCCTCAAAGTCCAGCTCCTGTCCCTAGTATGTGCTAGAGCTGGCCAGAGAAAAATCCTCAACTTCATCTTTAGGTTAAGGATAACCATTAACCCCATGACCAGAAGGTTGGGGGTTCAAATCCAGCAAACAGCTACTCTGAGGTACCCTTGAGCACTGCTCCCCCAAAAGATTTCTACCATGTGGGACTATAAGGGGTTTAAAATAAAACAAAAAAAAGTTTAGCTAACAATGCTTAAAATACAAACTGGACTGTTGAAAAACAAAACTAACTGAAATGAGGTTGTGAAGGCTGGAAAACTAACTAAAAAAAATAAATATAGTGGAATGAGTTTTAGTATTTGTTGGTTTCATGTAATTTTATCACAACATGTCTGAGGAAGCTTTTTTAGAAGTCTAATGAGAGACTGAGAGTAAACTGCCTGTACTGATTTTCCTAAATCTGGCCTTAACAAATGCCCTCCATGCAAAAGTAAATAAAAAAAAATGAACTAAAACAAATCATTTTTAAACAATAAAAACACTGAGCTTAAATGACAAAATCTACTTTGGAAACAGAAAAAAATCCAAATGAAATAAGAATAAAAAGGTTAAGAAATACAAAACTGAAATAACTTTGGTAGGTGAAAGTAAAATGCTGTTAAATGTTTCAATATTCATGGTACTGTGTAGCAAAAATTGGAACTTTTCCATATGTAAACACTGAGTGGAAATTACAATTGTTACACTTGAACTTCTGCAGCTGTGCTATGCCGTCTATTTTCCTCTTTTTGTCATAGCTGTCATGGTCTCCGCTCCTCGTCAGCTGACAGCCGTCAGGTGTTTTGTTTTTGTTACCTTTCTCTCTCACCTCTGCTCTCCCCTTCTCTCTCGCCCTCTTCCATTCGCTCTTTCTCCTGCCGGGGCGGAGCTCAGTATGGGCTCCTGCCCCTGGCCTACGCACCTGGAGGTGATCAGCACATCTGTCGCTGATCATGAAAGATTGGAACCCTTCTTAAGAGGGCAAGTCTGCTCTACTCGTCGCTGGATCGATGAGTCATCAGCGTCAGTCGTCCTGTATTTTGTAAAGTCAGTTTA